>NC_025687.1:23733138-23745479 GCF_000633955.1 Camelina sativa | reverse complement strand
CCAATTCTTGAGGAGTTTTTGGACCCCTTGGATGTCCAAATTATTCACTCTATGGAGATTAGTAAAGTTTATAAACCCGATAAATTGATTTGGCACTATACTAAATCAGGGAAATATACGGTTAAATCGGGTTATCGGTTAGCCCGGGAATTAATCAAGGAGGTAGAATATGGACCGTCGTGCACGACGCTTAGGGCACACGCTTGGAAACTTGAGGTTCCTCCGAAGGTTCAACATTTCTTTTGGCAGATTGCTTCCGGCTCCCTCCCTGTAATGGAGCGGCTGGCACATCGGGGTGTCCGGTGTGATACTCTATGTAAACGATGTGACTCGGAGGTGGAGACTATAAATCACGCTCTTTTTGAGTGTTTTCATTCACGTCGGATATGGGATTTGTCCCCGATTGCCTAGAACCCTGGGGGGTTTCCCTATGGTTCAATATATTCGAATCTGGATTTTCTCTTTTGGCGGGCATTATCCCAGACGGATGTCCCGGATATATGTCTACGTTTACCGTGGCTCTTATGGTCAATTTGCAAGGATAGAAATAAAAAAGTTTTTCAAGGAATTGAAGCGGAACCAATTGAGGTTATTAATCAGGCGACCAATGACAAAGTGTTATGGGAAGAGGTCAAGTCCTTCTACTCAGCTGCACTAGATCCTTTGCCTGTGGAGGTTCGGGACCCTTCTCCCCGGTGTCAGGTTGATGGTTCTTGGAAGGTCTCGGACCCTTTTGTAGGATTGGGTTGGTTGTTTTGTGACAGGGAGGATATCACGGTGTTAATGGGAGCATGAAGTCAACGACGAAGCCCTTCTCCCCTACATTTGGAGCTTCATGCCTTGATTTGGGCAATGGAATCCCTGCTGGCGAGGGATGTCGATTGTCAACGTTTTGAGACGGATTGTACAGAATTAGTGGCGATGGTACAATCTCCTGATGAGTGGCCCGTTTTCTCCAACTTGTTGGATGATTTTTGCTTGCTCCGCTCTTCCTTTCCTTCTTTCACGCTTTCGAAGATTCCACGGACATCTAATGTTCGGGCAGATCGTCTTGCTCGTTCCTCGAGATCTTTACCTTCTGAAATTTCTTTTGTAAACTCTTATCCTCCGGTTTGGGCAACCAACCTTGGAGTTATTTTCTAGATTAATGTTTGGTGGACAAAAAAAAAAAAGTTCAACATGTGTGTATGATATATATATATATATATATATGTAAGATATAATATAATATCTATATATATATGTATATGATATTTTTGTTTTAAAATATGATGAAGTATATAATTTTTCTATCATCTAAATTGTCTTCGTTTTTGGATATTAGTATTGCATATATATTAATCTTATATTATGAACATCATGATGGATAGTTTTATTTCCATTTTACTTGTCATCTTAAGATATGTAGCGTATTTCCTATTTTGTTTTATATTTGCATAAATTTTAAGATAAATAATCATATGAAGTTATTATGTAACTAAATTTCCATTCAATTTTTAATATTATTTTAATCATGTATCATTTATGAGTAAATATTTAATTAACATATATAATATATAGTTTATATTAATTTATTAAAACCAAATTGTTGTGAATTGTAAATATATATAAATTGGGTTTTGGTCTCAATTATATTGGTACAATTAGATCATTTCCCACATGATTTCAATTTATGACTTCATCAATCATCTCCAAAGCGCGTCTTTAGTTTTCGATTAATTATCTCGAATTATATTTATCTTCATAGTTGAATCTAAAAATTTAATAAAGTATATGTTAGTTTTCTTGCGTTTGTTGGACAGTGAAAAGACTATTAAGAGAACTAAGAAAGCTATAAAACAGTAATTGAGGAAAACATTTTTTTTTTTTGAAATATACTTATTTAAAATAATATTCATGCAATATAAACTATTAAATAACCAATTTCTTCAATAATTTACTAAACTCCTTTAAAGATATATAATTATATTTTGTTACTCCCTCCATTTCAAAATATAAGATGTTTTGAGTGAAAGCACGCAGATTAAGAAATAACCACTTTAAAAAAGTTCAACTAATCATAAACAAGACTGCATAAAATAAATAATAAAAAATAAAAAAGTAATTTAAAAGTTACTTAAAAAGTTGAAAACATCTTATATTATGAAACAAAGAAAAACCTCTAAAACATCCTATATTATAAAAAGGAGGGAGTATATTAATTTTAAACTCACGCAAAGCATGAGACGTTACCTAGTATACTAACGTGACAAAGTCCCACATCAGAAGAAACAAACGTTTTTTCTTGTATAAATAAGTTAAGCTACTATGTTTGTACGTCCAGCTTAGTAATGTTGGCTTGTGATCCGAGTGGAGACAATAAAGTAAGTGGAACATTGGGTCGATTTCATTAAGCCAGGTTTGGGTTTGGCATTTTACTGGCCTGCATATTCCAAGTCGGGAGTTGCGATTTCTGTCCTGACCATCACCTTTTCTCTCTCTCTTTTGCAACCAAATCACATAGACACACAACTTTTATTTCTTATTTAAGAAACCAAGTGACCAATGCTTTAATTGTACAACTTTCATTTATTATCTTTTGAATCTAGTGTACGTAGTACATACAATCAGTGGCGAAGAACTTGAACGAAAATGAGAACATCTTCCTTTCCAGTGACGATCTCGTTGGCTTCATCCATCTCCGGCAATCCCCAATCAAAGAAGTAAAGCAAATTCAACAATGCCAACTCAACAAGCATGATTCCCGTTGTCATCCCTGGACATATTCTCCTACCAGATCCAAACGGAATAAACTCAAAGTTTAGTCCTTTATAATCTATAGAACTGTCAAGAAACCTGTCAGGGTTAAACTCATCTGGGTTCTCCCATAGTTTTGGATCACGAGCAATCGCATAAGCGTTGATAATGATCTGTGTTTTGGCAGGAATGTCGTAGCCTTGGATCTTGACATGAGACAGTGTCTCTCTTGGGAGCAAGAGTGGAGATGATGGATGTAACCTGAATACCTCCCTGACCATGAGCTTAAAGTAGCGAAGTTGGTTTAGATCTTCTTCTGTGATTCTCTCCTTCTTATCCCCAAGTGTTGTCCGAATCTCGTCTTGCACTTTCTTCATCACTTTCGGGTTTCTGATCAGCTCGGTCACTGCCCATACCGCTGTGGCAGCGCTTGCGCCTACTCCTGCTATAAAAATGTCCTGTGACATAAAACCAAAAACTCAAATGGTATGGTTTGCTAAAGTAATAGGATCAACACTCAAATGAAGAAGATAATTGTCCAATTCTCTTTTGTCCTTGGCCGAGTGATGAACATCAGGGGACTCAGATCATCTATTATGGTTTACATCTTTAATCACTTCGGAATAGATATAAAACTTGAAAAAAAAGACTACTATATTTTAGATTTACGTACCGCGATCATCCCTTTGAGATTATCTGTGGTGAACTTGAAAGCGTCTCCATCTTTCTCTTGCTTCTTCATCATATCGATCATCACGTCAATGATATAGGACCTCTCTCTTCCAGGCTTGAGATGATGATCGAGAATATTCTGATAGAAAGTGTCTAGTTCCGAGAAAAGATTGGTTAACCTCTTGTTCTGACCGGAGATCCGGTCGATGAGCCTACCGATTCTTCCGGGAAAGAAATCAGAGAACAGAGAATCTTCTATGACCTCCTCAAACTTGTGCACAAGATCAACGATCCTATCTTCATCAACGAAGTCACACTCACAGAGATTGATCCCGAACCCGATCCTAGACACTATATTTCCGATCAAAGTGAAAAGGGTTTTCTCAAGATTCACCGGAGATCGTCTCTTAACCCAAAACTCATTTTTATTGAATTTAAATCATTAATTACTTATTAAATAGAGACAAACATGTATAACTCTATATTTTCTTAATTTATGTGAATTATGTCAAAATAACACTTTTTATGAAATAGAAAAAATATCTAATTACCATTTTTAGCACGAGATCTAATCTACCATTGATGAAATATTGATGAATTTTAAAATAAACTAAACACTAGTCACTCTTTGTATATTTCTTTTTCTTTGCTGTTTTCAGATTTAGTCATTTAGACTATAAATTTGATGAATTCGAGATCAATACATACCATCCAAAAATACCTAGATATGCATAGTGCTTACTTAAATATATTACATGCTCTTGGGCAAACTTATAAAAAATACCCCTTAACTTACAGAAAAACTTATTGAAATACTATTTTTGAGTCTATTTGGTTCATATAATTTTTTTGGAAAATTGGATTGTATAACCAAAAAAAATACTATAATTTACAAACTAACTATACTAACCATGTATTAATTATATACCCTATATTATATGTATAATGCCAATTTTTACCCCTTCATTACCCTATCTCCAGCCCCCATCACCTCCGGCAACCACCGCCGGCAATCACCTCCGGCGACCACCTTCACCTCTTTATCACCATCACCACTTGGGTTCTCAATGTACAATCTTTTAGGGTATAGTTTTCCTCTTCCGGCGACCTTTTCCGGTGACTTCCAGCGAACTCCGGCAACCACCACCGGCCACCACCTCCGACCAACTTCTCCGGCTACATTTTCCGGCCACCGTCGCCGACCAACAACCACCATTGCCCTCCACCACCTAAAAACACTAAATTGGTAATTTTACACTACCCTGATCCTAATCGTCTATTTTTTTAAAATATAGTGTTATTTACTACTATAGTTTTAATGTTTTGGTTATTGGGCTAAATCACCCTAATTTTTTTTGTGTCTTTTCTAGTTTACAAATTCTTTTTGTGCCTTTTCTAGCTTATAATTTAATGCCCCTTTGTCTTATAGTTAAATTTTAATCTATGTACAGGGGCAGTCGCACTACCGACTGCTATAGTTAAGCCGGCACTGGACATGCCTATTAAGACCATCTTTACTGGGGAGTACTCTTAAGAGTTAGGAGTACTCTCAGTGTTGGGACCCAAAATTCCATTAAAAAACCATCCGAGTCCAAAAATGAGAGTATCATTGCTCTGGGAAGAAATTGAACAATTCCCTGAGTAACGCGACGTGGCGGATGCCTATTGGTAAGTTCATAAATATAAAACTTTTTTTTTTCCATTTCTCTTTCATTCTTCCCCGACTCTCACTCTCTTTTCTCTCGTTTGGAAAGACGATGGAAGAGACGATTCGTCCGAAAATATGAAAATTCAACCAATTCACATTGAATTCGTTGAATTTTCAGGCTAAATCTGGAGGATTGATGGTCACCGGAGGCGATGGCATTATAAATCGACGAAGACGGTTGGGTTCTTCTTCGTCTCTCTCACCTTCTTTTTTATTTATCCTTCCTTGAATATTATATGACATTGTTAGGATTTAATTATGATATTGTAGATTGGGATGATCATGTCGGTCAGTGAGATCATCTCTTTCTCCGCTTTTGTTGTGTTTCAAATTTGACTTTGATCTTTACATTTAAGGGGTGGGTATGTGTTGCTGTTGCCAGTTTAATTATCATAGTATTTGGGTTCTTTAGTGGAGGGTTAATTTTGCTAAAATTATCTTAAAATTGTTTTAATAATTTTATAATTAATTATATAATTAATTAATATGTGAGTAATTCAGGAGGGTTTCTCCATTAATAATGCTCTTAGTCCGAAGTAAGGTTTAATTTTTAATAAAATAATTAAATATTATACGAGGATTAATTATGGATTCGTAGTGCAAGTGCAAATTTTTACAATGTATAGGTATATATGTTAGGCCGTGCACACAATAAAAGAAATATATATATTAGGTACATAGTATATATTATTATTATGTATAAAGTCAGTGCGGTCTTGTGTATCTTTTCTATTTTCACATATTTTTTTAGGATATCATTTCAACTTTAATTGAACAAAAAAAACATTAAAAATTTGGTTGTAAATACTTTAAAAAGTATACAAGTTGCAAAATGTCCAAAAAATAAAATAAAAAGAAAACAAGTTGCAAAAGAGACTCTCTGGTCTCTGCCATATAAACTAAAGAAACTCTCTATATGGCTTTTGTTTCTCCTCCGTCTTTGTAGGCTCCCACTCCTAAAAGTGTTCGATAAAAGTCAATTCTTATCTTGCCGACTTCATTAGAGAAGAAAGGTTCATTATATGAGATGAGGCTCCAATGATGAACAAATTTTGTTTTGAAACGTTGGATAGGAGGATTTGCAAGATATTCTGAAGTGTGATCGGATTTTTTGGAGGTAAGGTTTTTGTTTTAAGAGGTGATTTTAGGCAGATTCTACCGGTTGTGCCAGAAGCTGGTAGAGTTGGGACAGTTGTAGCCTCCATAAACTCATCTCAATTTTTGGAATTTTAGAGATGTTATTATGCTAAGTTTGAAAATATATGATTTTATTGGTGTATCCAAACCAAGGTCTTACATTCTTGGAGTGTCAGAGAGTTCTTTACAAAATGAGTTCTGCTTCTTGTGGATGTAAAGGTTAGAGTTGCTATTTGGATGATTTTTTACTTAAATTCCAAATTCTAACAGTTATTGTAGTTAAAACTTCTTACACAATTGTTGTTAAACTGTGAAGGGTGACACAATTGAAGCATCTTTTTTATCAATCCAACTCTGCATGAGAGGAATACTCACCATTCTTATCAGATTAAATTTACGGATGCTACCACAATTATGGTAAACTAAGTTAAAAAATTACTCCTACACACACACTATAAAAACTTGTTTCTTTCATCTCTTATTATCTTATTTTTGTTTATTTTAATACATTGTGTGTGTCTCTAAATAGGTGCTAAGAAGAACAATAATGGCTCAGAAAAGAACATCAACAACATTAGAGAGTGAAGAGACCAAATTCATTTTCTTCTTTCTCCAATACAGTTTCAAATATATTTTCTGAAGTTTATGCAGCAAAACAGTAAGCAATTCCATGTTTTAAGATAATTTCTTGATTGTTTCAAAGATTAGCGATTTTGACAAAAGCAGTAGTGAGCAATGTATCAACAAAATATTACATTTGTTGGAATCATGTGTAATCTTATATAATAAAGAAGAGATCATTCTAAAATTCTTTTCCAACTTGTCACATGTCTAAAAAACAACTTGAGTCAAAGTAATATATTATAAGATGTTTAATTTTTTAATATATTTTGTATCATATTGTCCAATAATAATTTTCTATTTATTTCTTCACTTTAAAAGAAATAAATCACATAATATGATTTTTAAATTATTTTACAATTTTATACTACTAAAGTTTATTTTAAATCAATTTTCTATATTAAATATAATTGATTTCCCATATTTTTATTTATTGTCTTTTTATGCAACTTTTTAAAGATTATCTTTGTAAATAACTTTTTTAATAAATATAATTTAAAGGGTGGGTAGAACCCAAAATGTACTTCAAAAATGTATATAGATGAAAATAATAAATTGGGCTATATATATATGTACACAGTCCATAAATGGTAGATTTTGACAATATTATGTTTACAAAGTGAAGTTTAAGTTTTTTTAACAGATGTGGAGTTTAACCTTCGAATACAGTTTCAAATATATTTTCTGGAGTTTATGCAGCAAAGCAGTAAGCAATACCATATTTTAAGATAATTTCTTGATTCTTTCAAAGATTTACATTTGTTGGAATCATGTGTAATATACTAATGTGACAAAGTCCCACATCGGAAGAAACAAATTTTTCTTTTTTGTAGAAATAAGTTAAGCTACTATGTTCGTACGTTGAGCTTAGTAATGTTTGCTTGTGATCCGAGTGGAGACAATAAATGTGATGGAACATTGGGTTCGGGTTTGGCTTTCTACTAGCCTGCCCATTCCAAGTCGGGAGTTGCGATTCCGGTCCCAGAGGAGAATGCGTGAGTATAGGCCGGTGCCATCACCTTTTTTGCAACTAAATCACATACATACAAATAGAACTTTCATTTATTGTTTAAGAATCAAGCTAAGTTGTATGTAACCAAACCATATATATGCAGTGGTGAAGAACGAAATGACCATTATTTTATTACCTTTGAATCTCTAGTGTACGAATATATACAATGATGAAGAACTTGAATGAAGGTAAGAACATCTTCATTTCCAGTGACGATCTCGTTGCCTGCATCCTTCTCCGGCAATCCCCAATCGAAGAAGTAGAGCAAATTCAACAATGCCAACTCAACAAGCATGATTCCTATTGTCATCCCTGGACATATTATCCTACCAGATCCAAACACTATGAGCTCAAAGTTTAGTCCTCTCTAATCTATGGAACTGTCGAGAAACCTGTTAGGGTTAAACTCATATGGGTACTCCTAGAGTTTTGGATCACGAGGAATCTCATAGGCATTGATAATGATCTGTTTTTCGCAGGAATATCGTAGCATTCGATCTTTACATGAGACAATGTCTCTCTTGGAAGCAAGAGTGCAGCTGATGGATGTAACCTGAATATCTCCCTGACCATGAGCTTGAAGTAGTGAAGTTGATTTAGATCTTATTATGTGATTATCACCTTCTTATTGTCCCCAAGTGTTTCTGAATCTCGTCTTGCACTTTCTTCATCACTTTCATGTTTCTGATCAGCTCGGTCATTGCCCATACCGTTGTGGAATCATTATTTAGAAAATGAGAGTAGCTGCCGCACATGTGAAGTCAAGATAAGAAGAAGTGGATCACATGTGATGGTGAGCTGGTGGAAATGGGAAAGGAATGCAAACATAACAGCAAACGAATAATGGTAGTTAACGCTGTTTGTTAACTTAGTATAAGAGCACCTGTTAGCTTATTTTTCCCATAATGCAAAAGCTGAATTGTTGTTCTTTTTTTCATTCTGAGAAGTTTCTAGACATTTCCCTCATCATCTTGTTGGAGATTCTCTGTGGAGTCTCTTGCAGATGAGAAGTTGGTGCTGCGTTTCATGAACGTTGTATCAAGTTATCTTCAATCGAATCCATTTTCCTCTTATTAACATTTTACATTATCAATGGTATTAGAGCTAGTCGTATCCTCAGAAACAATGGAGCAGAAGAGAGAACATGCTTTGTTGAGGGAGGCAGTTTATCGTTCGGAGCTTACAACTGCGGACAATACTCACAGCTAAGATCTCCATCTTCGATCGTAATTCCTAACACCAACAATTAGAGATATGGTACGTCGAACATCTATTATGATGCTAATGGTTTTACTAAACTTGATCTGCTCAGACTTGGTGGTGATAAAATTGGGGAATGGCTGTTCCAGATCGAACAATTTTTCTTACTTGATCCTACTCTAGAGGAGTTAAAAGTTAGTCTCGCTTCAGCGCAATTGGATTATATAGTTGCTACTTGGCATAAATCAATTGTGCAATCAGTTCTATGGAAGTATGTGAAGCATGATTGGGAAATTTACAAAATATTGTTGCAAGGTAAAGCTAAAAAGTTGTTGGATGATTCAATTGCTGAACTGAAAAAGTTGTAGGAGACCGAAAGAATTAAAGTGTATCATGCTCGTTTCATGTTGTCTGTGTCCAACACTTTATAACTCCAAAAGTTGTTGGAGATAGGAAGTCTCTTGAGAGAAACAAATCCGTTCAGCAGGAGATCTTTGTTGTAGAGAAAAGCTTGTTGCAACAACATGCTTTGATTTGTACGCATGCACTTCTTCATGAGTCTTCTATGCCAAATGAACGCAAACACACGTTTCTTAAGTGTTGGAGGTTCAAGTTTAAAAAAAGAGTGGCACCAAGAGATTTGAAATCTGGTTTTTCATTTAGCAAGAAACTAATAAAGCTGCAAAATGCAACTAAAGCATATATGCATTTGTTGGGGACCAGCAATGTGGTAGCAAATGTTAATATTTTGTTTGTTTGTGAGATGAAACTTCATGTTCACAAGCTGCTTTGTCAGTTGCTTCTTTGTGCCATTAATATGAATTTGCAGAGGAAGCCATCTAAGTTTCATAAGACTTGGAAATTCAGGTTCAAGGACTTGCAATTGCAGAGGATTCTGGCACAGTGGGGATTACAACATTGTTATTTTCACTACAAAAATAAGGCAGTTTTGGATGAGTTGGTGAAGACTGTAACACCACACATGTCCCAGTTGTTTTGCAAACTGAAGATGGAGTCTAAGCCTTGGATGTTTACTTATAAGAGCCTGAATTACTTGGAGTTGAAAAACTAAAAAAATAAGCTATAAAACATAAGGCTGGAACGTTACATGCGGCTTCTACAGTTTCAAGACTGATGGTGCTGAGTTTGTTAAGGATGAAAGCAGATGGTTTGTGGAGGTTATTGACATACTTGGGCGTTCAGACCTTTACTATAAACTTATGAAAACTTGGAGATTGCAAGTATGGCTAAGAAGAAGAACTAGTGGAAGCTGCTATATTAATAAGGGGAATAGATGGGGCATTGGTAGCTTTGTCTTAGAACTGCAACTGAAATTCATGGAGCTCAGTCCAGAGATTCACGAAGACATCTTGGTGTATGTCATTCAAAATGGCCAGTTTATCAGTGGTCTCCCTAGACGTGCTTTTACAACAGTGTTTTATTTGCAACAACCACCAGAAATATCTACCAAGGGAGATGAGCTAGTATCTTATGTAATTTTCAGATGGTTGATTGCAAAACTGTAGACTATTTCAGATGAAGCACTCATAGAAGGAGGGTACATAAACTTCATCAGTTTGGAGTTTAAACTGAATCCAAGAGGAACGACTGCTTTGATTGTTTTCAAGCATTGGTTCTAGTGAGAGTTACTAAATTGAAGATGGAAATGTAGATTGTTGTTAACGAAATGTCTCTGTCTACTACAGTTATAGAAATCATAATGGAAGAGATGATTGGAGTCCATGTAATGATGAATTTTGTTTTCAAACAAACAATAATCTCATCTTTTTAGTGTGTTGAGCACAACTCATTTGATAAAAAGCTTCTGCAGTTGCAATGTATTAAGAAACACAGAAAATGTCATAAACGTGGAGATTCAATTCCAAGTTTGATGAAGAGGATCAAAGAATCTTCATTATCTTGAAGGGGTGTAGCCAAGGGATTTCAAAATTGACACTATCTCTAAGTATTGATGTTGATTGGAAGGAGACAATTGAGTGTGAACAAGCTGCATGCCATATATATTTTTATTTAAATTGTCGTTTTTCTTTTTTTGGATATTACTAGTGAATATATATATTATTTCTATTATGAACATCATGATGTACAATTTTTCTTTTCAATTTTACTTGCCATCTTAAGATATGTAGCGTATTTCCTCTTTTGCTTTTATATTTGTATTCATTTTAAATAAATAATTCATATTAAGTTATTATTTAACTATTTTTCAATTTCTATTCACTTATTAATATTATTCTAATCATGTATCATTTATCAATATATAGTTAATTAACTTATATTTTATATATGTTTCTATTAATTTTTTAAAACAAATTGTGAATTGTAAATATATACCCCCTTTGTTCCTAATTGATCTTTTTAAGTATTTTCACAAATATTAAGAAAAAAAAATATTAAAATTTGATCATAAATTTATTGTTTTTTGTAAATTTCAATTTTCTATAACTCACCAATAGTATTTAGTTATTTTCATGAAACTTAAAATTCATCATTAAAACCTATTAAAAAGTGTATTGGTAATTTAAAAATAACATCTTTTTGAAACAATTTTTTTTGCTAGAAATAGGATTAATAAGGAATAGAGGGAGTATAAATTAGATTTAGGTCTCACTTATATTGATACAATTGAATCATTTCTCTATATGATTTTAATATATGGTTTCATCAATCATCTCGGAAGACCATATCATATTGGATAATATTTATCTTCATAACTGAATCTAAATAATATAATAAATAATAGATTAGTTATTTTGAGTTTGTTGGACAGTGGAAAGACTATTGGGTGAATTAAGAAAGCTATAAAACAATAGAGAGAAACATTTTAAATTTGTGTCATTTTGAAAAATACTTATTTAAATGGATATTTATGTAATATAAACTATTTAATAATCAATTTATTCAATAAGTTACTAAACTCTTTTAAAAACATATAATTACATATTTTGTTATTTTAATTTCAAACACACACAACACATGAAAGAGAGTGTCAAATACTTATTTTTTTTCTTTTTCCAATCTTGAGTACGGTTATGGAGTGTTATCTCGGACGATTTCTAAACCATGCAGATCTGGGAGCACAAAGGGCGCACAAACACTTTTCCTCTGTCGTAGTTGTGGGAAGAAGATTTCATCGAACCATCTACTGCCGTGTAGCAGGCCGTGACATCCTAGTTGCTCAGTCCCCTCCGGAAGAGGAGCTTTTGTATGTTTTTTTTTTTTTTTTTTTTTTTT
>NC_025687.1:23713114-23733024 GCF_000633955.1 Camelina sativa | reverse complement strand
TTTTTTTTTTTTTTTTTTTTCTTTTTTGAGCTTTTGTATGTTTCCGAGATACATTACCCAATTGTCGGCGTTGCTGAGTCCAGGTTGGTCTCTTCTTTTCTTTTTTTTTTCTTTTGTTATATATTCATATATTAGAATGAAAAAAAATTTGATTTTAACTCAGTGATTCCTTTTTTTTTTCTTTTTTTTCGCCAAGGGTTGCTATCCATAATCTTATTATTGAGAGAGAGTCAGTAAATCAGAGACACATGAAGCTACAGAACTGGAACGCAGCTGGGACTTGGAGTTGGGAGAATGTGGCTGATTTTATCTCCCATTGTGTAGAGGAAGCGGGTATTTTTTAACAACCACAAACCTTCAGAATCATCTGTGTTGAAGCGTTTAGCACACTTTCAATCATGAGACATGAGGTGCCAGCCGGTTGGATTAACATTAATGAAGAGGCCCCCCTTGAAGAAGAAATAACAGAATGTCCAGTTTTTTTGGACCGTTGGCCGATGGTGATTGCATTCAAGTCCCTTGTCGCCATGGTTTTCACACGGCATGCTTGTATCCTTCTCTTTGGGATACACCTGATCCCCGCTGTTGGAGCTGTCGTCGACCGTTATTTCTATGAACGTGAGAAGATACAACACAAGGGCAGCTCTTTTCTTGATTTGTTGTGTCTATCTATTCTTATTCTTCCCCTGCTGACACTGTTGCATGAATTTGCTTGTAGCTGTATTGTTGTGCTTGCATCATGACGAAGTACTGGAGTACTGTCTCTTAATCTCTTTCCAGTTGGACCGCTATTAGCGGTTAGTGGTTGTTCTCTGTTCTTCTATCTACCTAGTGTTGTTGTTAGCTAGCTTGGAATAGGTCTATCTACCTAATGTTGTTGTTAGCTTGTTAACCATGCCTTCCTCTGTAATCTTTTCTCTCTAATGTATTTTGTTAGTTTTAGTATTTGTATGATGTTCTTACTATCTCTCTAACTATTTATGTTCGTATAATGTATGATGTTCTCTCATTATTTTCAAGTCTTGATAATATAAACTATTTAATAATCTTAGATAATATTAATGTTCATAATTGAATCTAAATCTAATATAATAAAGTAGGGTTACACCCTTTAAGGAGCTTCCTCCACCCGACACGTGGCATCTTAAAAATTCTTCTTTCAAGAAAAAACTTACCCACATAATGGGCTGTATATCATGCATTTTTTAACGGGCTGCAAGTGGGTTAATGGCACAGAAATATTCTGAAACCCGTAACCGACTTTCTCTCTTCCCCTCTCCTCCATGTTTATCTGTTAATCTCTGTCAGATCGCTGTTGCCGATCTCCGCAATTCCTCTCTTTTCCTAATCAAAGGTCTTCATTTCCTATTTGAAAGTGCGATTTTAATATTCTCAAAATTTCAGGGTTGTGTGAGTGATCTTTCATTGGCGTCAAGTGATAAACGAAGAAGCCCAAATTAAACTTCACTTTCACCTCTCCGTAATTCCAAGTTTTGACCGGCAAAGTTATGTTTTAAAATCGATACTGGCCATACCCATTTAAATTTCGCCCGTAGAATTATGTGAAGGTTACTTCTTTTATTTGGTTGGAGAGTTAATCTTGTTTTTGGATTCTCTTTAAAAGGTCAGGTCATGATCGTGTAGTGTGATCCTTTTTAGTATGAATAATTGACAATTTGTTTCAGATTTGGGGGTCTTTTTAATTGTTCTAAAACAATCATTGACATAGAATCATTGGTCGTTTCAGCTTACTACATTGTGTCCTGTCAGAGAGATTTGTTAAGCTTAAACTGAAATGTCATCTATACTTTTGATCATGTATGTTTCGTATGTAGTTGACAAAGAAAGACCTAGACCCATTTATCGCTTCTTGTGTGTTCGCTAGGTTTCTAATGATCTTCTTCTCTTTTTCTCTCAGGTTTGTGAGAACCAAACTGCGTCTGGCTGGGAAGATTTTGGAATTACTTCTTCAACAGCTTTCTCATAATGTTGTCAATAGATCACTACAACAAGCAGCAATATGAACCGTGTAGGTTTCCTCTCAGGAGACATGCTTATATGTGTATGATTTCTTTTTAAAAATCTGTCTTCTTTAGCTTACTTTGGTATGCTTTTTTTTGTGTTGGAACCACCCTCAATGATTGTCAAATTTGATCAGCTACGTACTACCAGAGGAAGGTATGCTCTCATCTCATTCCATATAACAAAAACAAACTGAGGTTTGTCAGTGACTCTTTAGTGTTGATCTGTTATTTTCTCTTCTCTTCTTTTTCTTTAGCGAGGTTTCTTTGGAATGTTGGCTTTAGGAGTTTCAGGTTATGGCCCTGATGAAGTTATAAATTTTATTAAACTTGCAGGAGAGGTCCATTAGAATCTCAATGTATTTAGCGTCTCGGTTAATTTACTGGGTACTGCTTATTGTCGTTTCCTCCCATTTAACTGCAGGTTGCTTGGACTCGCTGGATAGAACTATTTCTTTACTGCAGGCCAGGTTGGTAAACTATTAAATTTGAAATGTCTTTAGGTTTTCCTCCCATAAAAACCAATTCTACCCTGATTTTATGCCTCTCCTTGATGGTTAAATGGCCTAACCATTGTATGTGACTCCCTAATTACCTTCCTAAGCTCTATCACATTACTATTTTCCTGCAATAAAAGGTAATTCAACCCTGATTGTATGTCTTTACTTAATGGTTAAATCGCCTAACCGCTGTGTTTTCCTAATTACTTTCCTGATTATTTGCCTTCCCTTAATTGTGCGATCTGTTACGATTCCACCATAACTTACTAATTACTACCCCGATTTAAAGCCTTACCTCTTTACATATATATTTGATTCCATCCCTCATGAAATTTAAAACCCAAACAACCCTTCCTCCGACCTAAAAAAACAAAAATGTCTTCCAAAGATCCTCCTTCAGATAGCCCTACTTTCTCCTATCTCAAGCTCGATGAAATTACCGAGTCCATAGACACACCAACCATCGTCATTAGTCTACTCCATTTCTGGGATGCCCGTGATTTGAAACGCAGCAATCTTCTTAGTGTCGAGTGTCTTATTCTGGATGAGGAGGTACAGCTTTTCTTCTTCCTGATTCCAAATTTGGAACATTTTAAAATCGTTATATTTATTTCTAAGAAACACTTACACTTAACAAAATGTAATCATACATGAGAGGAAACAAAGAAGAGAGATTTATTTTTTGAAGTTAAGGTACGACATCTTCTCTTGTCTTGTCTTTGTCTTCTAACTCGTGAGTATCTCGGTTGATGATTTTGCAGGAGGATTTTGGTGCCCGGTGAGGATCGGAGGACGTTGGTTGTTTTGTTTCCGTAGTTGGTGTCTCTTCTTCTGGTTTGACAGACGGCCAAGTACAGGTTTTAAAAATTCTAGAGTTCTTTTTTTTTCAGGGTTTCTCTTTTAAGTTGTTGTTTGATTCAGACTTGTAAAATTAACTAATATGGTTTTAATCTAATTTTGTATATGTTGTGCAGGTCGGGTTGAAGAATGAAGACTGACTAAGGTAAGTTAACTCTGTTCTCCTCTCTTTGTTCTTTTTTACTTGGATTTTTGAGATTTACCAAGTTATACTACTAACCCTGCTTCTAATGCTGTTTTCTCTTTCTCGTTTCAGCTGATTTGATGGTTGCTGCAGTAGCAGCACTTGGGATAAAAACAAAAACAGAGGTTTGTTACAGGTCATGACTCTTAGTGTTGTTCTGATGCTTTCTTCTCCTCTGCAGCTGTCCGTGACTACAGACTGTCTCTCCAACCTCAAAACTTGAATGGAGGAAGCATTGCATTTTCAGTGGTTTTTATCACATGTAATTTTA
Organism: Camelina sativa; assembly: GCF_000633955.1. Lineage (NCBI taxonomy): Eukaryota > Viridiplantae > Streptophyta > Magnoliopsida > Brassicales > Brassicaceae > Camelina > Camelina sativa. The sequence goes on along the minus strand of NC_025687.1, from coordinate 23,729,190 downwards.
AGTTGTTTCATTTTATATGTGAATTTTATATAATGACTCTTTAGTTTGGATCTGATATTTTCTTCTCCTCTGCAGTTGCTGTCAGTGACTACAAACAGTCTAACTTGAATGATGAAAAGAGAAATACATCTGGAGTTATAGAATTGTGAGACAATGAGATCTGCCACCACTATTTTCCTCTCCTGCTTAGGTTTTCCATATTCACTTTCTCATATGGCCTGTTGGATTTTCTTTCTCGACAACTTTGTGGATATGACATTATTTCTTTCTCTATCTTATTATTTCAATTTTCTTAGAAATTTAACATTTGTAGATATATAATTCCTAAGAAAGTCTATGTGTAAGTATTTGACCATACATTTTTATTAAATTTAATAAATGAAGGTTTTTTGATATTACATATTTAAAAGTCTATGTGTAAGTACCATACATTTTTATTCAATTTAATAAATGAAGGTTTTTTCATATTACATATTTAAAAGTCTATGTGTAAGTATTTTATCTTGGAACATATAAAATCAACTACTTTTAATACAGAATTTGAAATAAAGAACTATATTTAAATATATATATATAACTAATATATTGATATAAGTCACGCAAGGCGTGGGATTTTTCCTAGTAATATAATAAATAATAGATTAGTTCTTTTGAGTTTGTTGGACAGTGGAAAGACTATTCGGTGAATTAAGAAAGCTATAAAACAATAGAGAGAAATATTTTAAATTTGTGTACAAATTTTGAAAAATACTTATTTAAATGAATATTTATGTAATATAAACTATTTAATAATCAATTTATTCAATCAATTACTTAACTCTTTGAAAAATATATAATTACATATTTTGTTATATTAATTTCAAACACACACAACACATGAGAGAGAGTGTCAAATACTAAAAACCTTAGCTAGAATAATATTTTCTAGAATGTATTATGTAGTTTTTAAAGTGAGAGTGAGAAAGAGTCACCTTACCTATCAGATTCGGACACATGTAAGTTTTTAGAATTTGTTAACAAATATTGTTTTGATATACCTAAAACCAAAGAGATAAACACAAGCCAGACCAATATAATTTAGAACAAAAGAAAATTACAAATAAACAGAACTTTTTGGTTAAAAAAATAAATATTCTCCGAATATCACAAAATGTTGGAGTCGTTTCCAAAAGTTAGAATTACATTTTTGAGAATCTTTAAATGGACCGATCAAATTTTAAAAATTTATAAATCAATGAAAACTCAGACTTTATAACCTAACTTTGAGAAATACAAACTCTCTTCTTCGTTTAGAAATTTTCAAGCTATGAGTGGAAACAATAATGTTCTACTCAAATTCTTATATATTATTTGACACTCTCTCTCAAATTCTCTAGTTCAGTTCCAGGAAAAAATCGAACGATGTATTTAAAATTCCATGAGTTTGGAACAAACCATGACTTATCTCTATGATCATCATCAAATTAATCAACACATCACTTTAGCAAGTAAGTTATATCAAAAAGAAAAAAAAAATTTGATCTCAAAATCAAAAATAAAATAACTCAAAAAAGAAAAAACAATTATATTCAATCTCAAAATCGGAACTAAAATAATTAATTATCTTCTCTCTATATAACGTTTTTCTTCTGTTGTTGTTGTAAATGTAGTATATATATAAATATATGAAGCTTGGACTACAGTTTCAAATATATTTTCTGGAGTTTATGCATCAAAGCAGTTAACGAAAACAAAAAAGCATTTACATGTCTTAATATAAATTTTTTGATTGTTCAAAGAATAGCGATTTTGGAAAAAGCAATAATATACAATGTATCAACAAAATATAACATTTGTTGGAATAAAAAGAAGACTGTGTTTTTCCTCCGGTTTTGGCAACCAACCTTAGAATTATTTTCTAATTTAATGTTTGGTTGACAAAAAAAAAAAGATTGTGTAATATATATGTGACAAAGTCTCACATTGGAAGAAACAAACTTTTCTTTCTTGTATAAATAAGTTAAGCTTTCTGTGTTGGTACGTCGAGCTTAGCAACGTTGGCTTGTGATCCGAGTGGAGACAATAAAGTTGATGGAACATTGGGTCAATCTCATTGAGCAGGGTTCTGTGGACCGAGCGAAGGCTTGGGTTTGATCTCTTATTATAGTGAGGATTACAGTCCGCTGCAACCAAATCACATTACAGTCCGGTGCAACCAAATCACATTAAGATTATAATTTAAAATTCTATAATTATATTTTGATTGTTAATTTTACGATTTAACCCGCGGTATACTATATGATAACTTGTTTTTTACATAATCATAATTTAATTAAATATGTCTAGTATTTTAATATTGATAGAGTATGTAATATTAGAATGTGTAGGTTAAGGCCCATTATGAAACCAAACTGTTTTTTCCAGGTGTCTTATATAACTAACAAAAAAATTACTTTAGATATAATATAAAATTATAATTTTTTTAGTTTTATATAATAACTAGATAAGGGCCCACATATCATGCAGGTTTTAAAATTGTTGAAGAAAATAAATCTTAAACCCTAAACAATTTTTTAAAAATATAAAAAGAAATTTTATTTCCAGAAGTAAATATATAAATAATTTTAGTTAGAGGAAAAAATCATATTTATATTTACCTTCATACACTTATTTATATTTTTATATTTTAAATATATTATAATAATTATTACAATAATCTATAGCTAAATTATATCCCACCAAAACTTTTGCCAAATACTCATCATTACAAATATTATTAATGTCAAATTTCAAAAACATTTCACAACTTATTACAAAATATTTTACATGCAAAGAATTCATCAAAGCAACATATAATTAATAACCACGTTCAATTTTACTGTATGTTTTACTGTTAAAAATATGCTCTTACACCCAAAATTATTTTTATTTTTTTACTTCTTTTTTTTTCAACTAAACATTAATAAATTAAAAGAGAACTCCAGGATTGGTTGCGCAAGCCGGAGGAAAAGAGTTTACAAAAGTAGATTCATAAATTAAACTTCTTGAAGACCGAGCCAGACAATCCGCTCTTACATTGACGTCTCGTGGGATCCTGTCTAGAGTGAAGGAGGGGTAAGAAATTCAGAGTGATGCAAAATCCTCCAGCAAATTCGAGAAAGCGGGCCAATCATCCGGCGTCTGCACCATCGCAACTAACTCAGCACAGTCCGTCTCAAAAGCCTGACAAACAACTCCAGCCGCCAGTAAAGAATCCATAGCCCAGATCAGTGCTTGTAATTCCGCATGTAAGGGGGTAAGGCCTCTCCGGTGGCTCCGTGCTCCCAATAGGAGCGTTGAATCTTCTCCACTGCAGCACCACCAGCCCAGACCCTGAAAAGGATCTGTACTTTTCCATGAACCATCAATCTGACAACGGGGAAAGAAACCCATGTCCTCCAATAAAGGCAGTGAATCCAGATAACGCACTGAGTATGATTTGGCCTCCTCCCACAATAATTTATCATTAGCCGCTTGATTCAAAATTTCAGTTGGCTCTACCTCGATACCTTGGAAAACCTTTTTGTTCCTATATTTCCAAATTTACCATACAATCCAGGGGAGACGAAGGGCTATATCTGAAACCCTAGATCGGGAAGACGCCCGCCAGAATATGAAGTCTAGATTTGCATAGATCGAGGCATATGGAAAACCTCCCAGATCTAGCACCACTGGGGACAATTCCCAAATGCATCGTGACCGAGGGCATTCAAAGAGCGCATGGTTTATAGTCTCTACTACCGAGTCACACCGCTTACACAAAGCCTCACACCGGACACCTCGATACGCAAGTCGTTCTAACACGGGGAGAGTACCTGACCCAATCTGCCAGAAGAAGTGTTGAATCCTCGAGGGTATATCTAACTTCCACGACTGAGCCCGCAAGGGCACACATGTCGGCCCATGCTCAACATCCGCAATTAGTTCTCGGGCCAACCGATAACCTAATTTGACCGTATACTTCCCTGACTTAGTAAAATGCCATAATAATTTATCCGGTTGAGAAGTTTTACTGACCGGCATACTCCGAATAAGAGAGATATCCACTGGATCAAAAAAACTCCTCAAGTATAGGCAAATGCCTATCTTTCGTAACTGGATTAATTAAATGATTAACCATCAAACTCGGCAACCACAAACTCTCCCTACCATTCGCTGGTCTTGGACGAATATCTGGTAACCATGGATCACGCCAAACCGAAATGGAACAACCGGAACCTACCGCACATCTCGTTCCCTGTTCCACCAACCCCTTGGTGGAATAAATACTCATCCATGCAAAGGAAGGATTATTTGGTTTTTTTTGCCCTAAGAGGATGTTTGTTCCTGAAATATCGTCCTTTCATCACCCGGGCCATTAAGGATATCAGATTATGATTTAAGCGCCAAAACTGTTTGGCCAGCATGGCATCATTGAATTGTTCCAAAGCTCGGAAACCTAATCCTCCTTCACATTTATCTTTACACAATCTATCCCAAGCAACCCAATGCATACCTCAAGCCCTATCATTAGACTTCCACCAGAAGGTAGCTATAGCACTCGTTAGTTTAGACGTCAAATCTTGTGGTAGTTTGTAACATGACATAACATGTGTGGGAAGAGCCAAAGCCACCGATTTAATCATAATTTCCTTACCACCCTTAGATAAATACTTAGCGGACCAACCATTTACTCGATCGTCCAATCGATCCTTAACATAACTAAAAACCTTAGTTTTCGAGCCTTGCAAGTTTTCAGGAATACCCAAGTAAGATCCCATACTGCATTCCTTAGAAACACCAATAACTGATTAACTGGGATCGTATATCAGCAGGAACCTTTTTGCCAAACATAATAGAGGATTTTGCCAGATTAACCTCCTGTCTTGAGGCTCTACCATAACTGCCAATTATATCCATTACCGTCCTGTATTCATTTGCCTTTGCCTTACAAAAAAACAGGCTATCATCTGCGTACAACAAATACGAAACCGTAGGACTATCACGGGCAATAGTAATACCCGTTAATTTCTTTTCCCGTTCAGCCTTTTTAATATTTGCTATCAAAACTTTTGTGCAAAGTATAAATAAATATGGTGAGAGAGGATCCCCCTGACGTAATCCCCTCTGTGGTCTAATAAAGCCTCGGGGCTGGCCATTCAGAAGAACTTGATACGACACTGACGAAACACACCACATAATCCACGAGATCCATTTCCTGTAAAATCCTAATTGTACCAAAACCGCCTCCAAAAAATCTCATTCAACCCGATCATAAGCCTTACTCATGTCTGTTTTAAAAGCCAAAAACTCAGAATTACACCGACGATTAGTATTTAACCCATGTAACATCTCCTGAGCCACAAGAATATTATCTGTAATTAAACGACCAGAAACAAAGGCTGATTGTGTTTCCGAAACCAAAAGAGGCAATAGACGCTTCAGGCGAAAACATAATACATTTGAAATTATTTTGTAGCTCACATTGCATAGGCTAATTGGCCTAAAATCCGCCATCCGCTGCGGACGTTCAACCTTAGGAATGAGGCAAATATTAGTCTCATTTAAAAGTGGATCAAAACTACCAGTTTGAAAGAACTCTTTAACCAAAACCACTAAATCCCCTTTAAGAGAGGGCCATAACCTTTGAAAAAACAGGGCTGTCATCCCATCAGGGCCTGGAGTTTTCTCTGGATGCATAGAAAACAAAGCCTTTCGGACTTCCCCTTCCGAGATATCCCCAATTAAAGCTCTATTCATACTATCCGTAATAATTGGGTTAACTGCTTGTAGCATTTCTGAAATACCCCCACCAACTGATTTCTTAAACAGGTCCTCAAAATATGTTGTAGCAATATGCTCCATACCCGAAGGTAATTCATCCCAAACGTTATCAGCATCAAATAAACCAACAATTCTATTACGCACCCGACGTTGTTTGGTAGATGCATGAAAATAGGTGGTGTTTTTATCCCCAACCCTTAACCAAAACTTTCTGCTCTTTTGTTGCCAATAAATCTCCTCAACGCGATATGCCTCTTTCAATTTCCTCTCAATTTCCCGAATTTCCTCCTGAAAAATTGAATCATCCATATTCGCATCTTGTAGTGCCGTCTTCAAAGATGAAATGATCGATGGGCCAGTGCTGACATTTTTTTTCCTCTACCAAGAAATCGAGTTCCTACAATTCCTTATTTTGTCAACAAAACCCGGAATCCGAAAATTCCTTGTCCGATTCCACCCTGATTTAACCGCACCAACTAAACCCTCCTTCCCCAGCCAACGCTTATCAAACCGGAACTGCCTCTGCCGTCTCCGGACCATCGTCAAACAGGTAGCTAAAATTGGACAATGATCTGAACCGATCATCTCCAAATAATCAACTTTCGAATTTGGAAAGAATCCGTGCCAGTCTTCGTTACCCAAAGCCCGAATTTATCGGCACCGAACCACCTAATTATTACAACGATTCCCTCGCCAAGATAATTGTTCCCCATAACAAGGAAATTCTAGCATCCCACAATGTCGACGCATTGAGATAAATGGCTGAAATGAAGATATTGGGCGCAAGGCACCCCCTGCTTCTCATGATTTCCAACTAATTCATTAAAATCTCCAATTAAAAACCAGGGATCAATGCGAAATGATCCAATATTTGTTAATTTATCCCAAACCTTGTCACGGTGTTGGGAGACCGGATCCCCATAAACAAAAGACATAAATACTTTTTGTTGCCCAATGTAAGCTTGTGTATCAATAATACGATCATTATCAAAAAGGATTGAAAGATTTAAATCATCCTTAAAAAACAACGTCAAACCACCACTAGCCCCGCGGGGTTCAACAGTAAACAATTTATTATAACCAAACTTATTTTGAAATTTTTGTAAATAAGAAAAACAATTCTTTGTCTTTGATAGAAATAAAATGTCTGGTTTATGCTTTCTCCACAAATCACCCAGATAATTCTCTGTCAGATCAACCCCAATGCCCTGACAGTTCCAACTTAGAACCTTCACGTTTGAGCCGGTGGTTTTTGGGAGAGCCACCATCCCTTTCTTGACTTGACGACCACCTTCCAGATAATTCTCTGTCAGATCAACCCCACTTCACCAAAGAAACCATCCACCCAAAATTATTTTATTGTTAAAGTATGCTCTTTATCACCACCTATAAAATGTCTTTAAAACAATTTAAACAAATTTTATGTTGCTTTACTTTCATTTTGGCATAATTATAGTTCTTATAATTACTAAAATTGTTTTGTGACATAATTTTTTTAACCATGCATTTTTTTACTCCAAAGATATTTTGAATGAACAACTGGTGAAAATTATCTACTCGAGTACAATGATTTTATTACCAATCCAATAAAAAAATTTTATTGAGAAATTGAAAGAAAGTTCATATAACATAATATAAAAAAATTGAAAATTATAATCATGATGGTATATATAAGTCTTAGATAATTCAGATATACAAAATAAAAACTTTATAAACAATCCAAAACATGACATATGTCATAATCACGTTAAAGGATTGATGACCTGTTTACTCCGCATAAGTATCGCATTGTACCAAAACTACTTAGAACTATGACCTCGTCTCAAATATTCTCGAATCGTAAGTTCTCAACTTATTTCTTCCTGAATCAAAAGTTCTCATATATTTCTCTATATATCTGGGTTTAGACGGTTTATGAATCAACTCCGATAAAATAACCCCATAAATCCGTTTAAAACAAATTTTAAAACGGTTAACCGTTTTAACTTTCCAAATTTCAAAATCGCTTCTCAATTACTCGATCAAGTAGCTTTGATTTCAGTACCGGAATCATTGACATTATCCAGAAGAGAAAACTCTAGATTTTGACCAGAAACATATGTAACATCCGTGAACCAAAATCCCGGTTTGGGATGTGCATCGGTCGATGCTGGAGGAGCATCGGTCGATGCAGGTTCAGCTTCTGTGTTTTTACTTAAGTTAAACGCTGCGTTTTTGGCAAAAGGAAAAGGAAAACCCTTAAATCGTTTCTTTTGTCTCATTAGACGACTTTGGCCGCTTTTGAGACAAACGAAAGAGAGAGAGAAGAGTTCTTGGTGTTCTTGAGTGTTTTTGGTGATTTCTTGGAGTTGGAAACTGTATCTGTAGAGATCTGTAGCTGGGATCGTCGTAGGAGCTTCTTAAAAGCGTTTTCTTCCTGTGTTTGGGTCAGATTTCTTCTATGGCAAAGGTAAGTGCATGACCATGGCTTATCTAAGCTGGAGATTCCTCTGATCTGTTTGTGTATGTGTTGTTAGGCTTGTTAGAGTGTTATTTGAGGTGTCAGGAAGCTTTCTTATGGCTTGGGATTAAGTCTTGTGGTTGCAGGAACGAAGATCCGGCGAGAAGCTTCGGGGAAAACGATGCTCGGCATGTGCATCGGTCGATGCTAGTGCGAGGACGGCGCGAATTGACCTATGAGCATCGGTCGATGCCAAGTGGAGGCGTTGGTCGATGCGATTAGGGTTTCCGCGTGATGTCGAGCATATGTCGGTCGATGCAAGTGGAAGCATCGGTCGATGCAAGTGAACCTTGTGTCGACCGATGCATACCATGTGTCGGTCAATGTTGTTCCCGGTTGGTGTCGGTCGATGCAAGCTTTGTGTCGGTCGATGCAGAGTCTGGTTTGATTATTGGTTGTTGTTTGATGGTTAGAGTATCTCTATTGCTTGTGTGTATAGCCTAGTAGATGGGAGGATTGCCTTACTGAGTGTTTATAAAATACTCATGCATTGCAATTTGCGTTTGTGATGCAGGTAAAGACAAAGTGTGATCGTAGAATCAAGGCAATGAAGAGGAGGATGTTCTAAAGACTCGATTGGATGTTGTCTGGCATTGCTAGGTTGCTAGAGTTGGGTCATTAGAAACATTGCTAGGTTGCTGGTTTTCATGTTTTCTGATGATTGGTTATTGGATTATTGTCATATTATCTATTGGATTTTTATTGGTATTGGTTATTCCGTTGTTGGTTATGATTGTGGTTAGGTGGCTAGTGGGTATGGGACCACTAGTTGTAGTTATTATTATTATTATTTATTATTTAAAAAAAACGGGTCAGGTCGTTTCAACATCAATCATCGACTAATCTTCGAAACTTATAACGCTACTAACTGTAGATTCACTTTTGGAACCCCCATCAGTGTCTCCATCCTCGATTAATTTAGCGGGTTTTATATAATTTGATTACATTTCATTGCATATGATAGCTTCCATTGAAGAACCTGCACGAATCAAAGACCCACAATAGATCCGCAAAATTATATCAGCAAAAATGAAAGATCTAGGCTATCGATATAAATATGTAAATTTATGTAGATAACTAGGCTATCGATATAAATATGTAAATTTATGTAGATATCTAGGCTATTGATATAAATATGTAAATTTATGTAGATATAATCATTTATTTTCTTAATTAGCTGCCCTATTACGTTTCAAAAATAATAATTCTTTTGACATGACTTATGTTATTTCTTTTAGATTTATAATTCCCTATTTATTGATTAATAATAATATACATGTTTAATGAATTATTTTTTTGTTTATACATGTCAAAATCTAATTGAGAAAACACGTACAATATAATTAGCATACAATGAAAAATATATTAGTTTTGTTAATTTTAGGAAATTTCTTTTTAGATATAAACATATAAATTTTATATATATTTAATGTTATTATCTTAATTAACTGTTTTGAAAAATAATAATTTTTTACACATGTCAACATCTTATCAGTATACTTGACACGTATCATGATCCTGTTAATGGCTAATTTCGGAAACCCAATTTTATATAATAAGATATTGAGATATATGTTATTCTATTTGTTTTAAGTATATAAAAATTATAATTTTCATTTGGAATTTGCTTTACGTAAATAAAAATTATAATTTCATTTGGAATTCTATTTGCTTTAAGTAAAGAAAAATTATAAAAAATTAATAAATTTGAAATCGATTATGTAAAATATTAGATTGTTTCATTTTTTTAAGAAAAAATTGAGATATTTTAATTTTTAAGGAAGACAAAAAAGGTATTCTAGAGATATTTTAGTAATATATTGTTAAATGTAAAGATTTTGTAAGTATAAACCGAAATTGGTTTTAGAAATAGAAATCAATTTAGTAGAGATATTTTTGGAAAATAATTGATTTTTTCGATTTTTGTATATTATGAAAATAATCGATTCTGATTTTCATATTTTACTTATTATTTTTTTATGCATTTTTTTAGAGATTAATTATGTAAATAAGTTTTTAAATAAGCTAAACTTTAAAGGTAGAATACAAAATGTACTTTAAAAATATATATATAGATATATTCAGTGGAGAAGAACAAAGTGACCATTATTTTATTATCATTGAATCTCTAGTGTACATATATATATATATTTATATATATATATTCAGTGGTGAAGAACTTGAACGAAGTTGAGAACATCTTCATTTCCGGTGACGATCTTGTTGGCTTCATCCATCTCCCGCAATCCCCAATCGAAGAAGTAAAGCAAATTCAACAATGCCAACTCAACAAGCATGATTCCCATTGTCATCCCGGGACATATTCTCCTACCAGATCCAAACGGTATGAGCTCAAAGTTTAGTCCTTTATAATCTATAGAACTGTCAAGAAATCTGTCAGGGTTAAACTCATCTGGGTTCTCCCATAGTTTTGGATCACGAGCAATCGCATAAGCATTGATAATGATCTGTGTTTTCGCAGGAATGTCGTAGCCTTGGATCTTGACATGAGACAATGTCTCTCTTGGAAGCAAGAGTGGAGCTGATGGATGTAACCTGAATACCTCCCTGACCATGAGCTTAAAGTAGTGGAGTTGGTTTAGATCTTCTTCTGTGATTCTCTCCTTCTTGTCCCCAAGTGTTGTCCGAATCTCGTCTTGCACTTTTTTCATCACTTTCGGGTTTCTGATCAGCTCGGTCATTGCCCATACCGCTGTGGCAGCGCTTGCGCCTACTCCCGCTAGAAATATGTCCTGTGACATAAAACCAAAAACACTAATGGTATGGTTGCAAGATCTTTAACCACTTCGGAATAGATATACAACTTGAAGAAAATACTATTATATTTTAGGTTTACGTACCGAGATCATCCCTTTGAGATGATCAGTGGTGAACTTGAAAGCATCTCCATCTTTCTCTTGCTTCTTCATCATATCGATCATCACGTCAATAATATATGACCTCTCTCTTCCAGGCTTGAGATGATGATCGAGAATATTCTGAAAGAAAGTGTCTAGTTCCGAAAAAAGATTGTTCAACCTCTTGTTCTGACCGGAGATCCGGTCGATGAGCCTACCGATTCTTCCGGGAAAGAAATCAGAGAACAGAGAATCTCCTATGACCTCATCAGACTTGTGCACAAGATCAACGATCCTATCTTCATCAACGAAGTCACACTCATAGAGATTGATCCCGAACCCGATCCTACACACTATATTCCCGATCAAAGTGAAAAGGGTTTTCTCAAGATTCACCGGAGATCGTCTCGTAGCAAACTCAGAGAGTTTCTTGACACACAAGTCGTTCTCTTCCTCTCTGATAGACCTAAAAGATTGAAGTTTTTTCAAGCTGAAGAGTTCGACCACCGAGAGCTTCCGCATCACTCTCCACTCTTCACCGTAAGGTGCGAATCCGACGTCTTTAAAGTTGTAAAAAGCTGCTCTGGTCCCGGCCGTCTCTGGTCGACTACAACACTCAAGATCGTGGATTTTTAGAACTTCCTCTGCTGCTTCTTTCGAAGAGATCACCACCACGGGGACGAATCCGTATTGGAGAAGCACCACTGGTCCGTATTTGTCGGAGAGGTTCCGACGATGCCTGGGATGTAANGGTCATTGCCCATACCGCTGTGGCAGCGCTTGCGCCTACTCCCGCTAGAAATATGTCCTGTGACATAAAACCAAAAACACTAATGGTATGGTTGCAAGATCTTTAACCACTTCGGAATAGATATACAACTTGAAGAAAATACTATTATATTTTAGGTTTACGTACCGAGATCATCCCTTTGAGATGATCAGTGGTGAACTTGAAAGCATCTCCATCTTTCTCTTGCTTCTTCATCATATCGATCATCACGTCAATAATATATGACCTCTCTCTTCCAGGCTTGAGATGATGATCGAGAATATTCTGAAAGAAAGTGTCTAGTTCCGAAAAAAGATTGTTCAACCTCTTGTTCTGACCGGAGATCCGGTCGATGAGCCTACCGATTCTTCCGGGAAAGAAATCAGAGAACAGAGAATCTCCTATGACCTCATCAGACTTGTGCACAAGATCAACGATCCTATCTTCATCAACGAAGTCACACTCATAGAGATTGATCCCGAACCCGATCCTACACACTATATTCCCGATCAAAGTGAAAAGGGTTTTCTCAAGATTCACCGGAGATCGTCTCGTAGCAAACTCAGAGAGTTTCTTGACACACAAGTCGTTCTCTTCCTCTCTGATAGACCTAAAAGATTGAAGTTTTTTCAAGCTGAAGAGTTCGACCACCGAGAGCTTCCGCATCACTCTCCACTCTTCACCGTAAGGTGCGAATCCGACGTCTTTAAAGTTGTAAAAAGCTGCTCTGGTCCCGGCCGTCTCTGGTCGACTACAACACTCAAGATCGTGGATTTTTAGAACTTCCTCTGCTGCTTCTTTCGAAGAGATCACCACCACGGGGACGAATCCGTATTGGAGAAGCACCACTGGTCCGTATTTGTCGGAGAGGTTCCGACGATGCCTGGGATGTAATTCCCGGCGTTGGTGTAAGTTTCCGATGATCGGAAGCGTCTTTGGACCAGGAGGAAGCTTCCATTTCGAAGATTTGAATATGTTCAAGAAGATTAAGATAAGGGGTAAGAGGCAGAGGAAACAGAGGAAGAGAGACATTTTTTCTCGGCCTTCTTCTTTCTAGAGGTTTAATAGTCTCCTTTTATGTATTCCTTTGAAAGGGAAAATTATTATTCAACTCATAACTCATAAGTCACTTTTGTCGGCTGTAGACTTGTAGTGTCACTGTCGATAATAATACACGAAGACAAAAGCAAATTATAACCAAAACTCTTTTGTACTTCTTTTAGTAGACTTGTAGTGTCACTGTTCGATTGATTAAATTAAAGATTGAATTCTTGACTCTATACAAACCAAAAAAGTCCACCCGGGCTTCGGAAATATAAATCATTTGCCTAAACTATACAAATTGTATGAACTTAAAAAAAAAAAAAACAGTTATGAACAACTTTCATGATCACAAAAATGATCAAATATTACGTTTGGACTTTTGGAAAATTATATCCTACTATATTAATTAGAGAGTACAAATATAAAACTATGTAAGAAATTATTTATAATTGCCATTAAAAAAACTTAATTAAAATTAATAAATTAATTAAAAAATAAAAAACGTAAACATATCAAATATAAAAAATCTAGAAAACTAAAAAAAATCTATTCAAATCAAACTAATTTGTAATTAAAAAAAATAAAAAATTAATTTATACTTGAAATTTTTTTTTTCTCTCTAATAAAATAAAAAAAAATTTATCTATTAAATCAAAACTAATTTTTACTTGGAAAATTAATTTCTCTCTGTAATAAATTATAGACGAAAATTACTATATATTTTTTTAAAAAAATATAAACCAATTCACAATTTCAAAAACTAAGATTTTATATCCAAGTAGACAATAAATTATTTTTAATAACTAGAAGATTTTGTTAAGATTTCAAATTTTGATTCTCCTATCATCTTTCTTTTATTTTATTTATAAATTGTTCAAAAATTTTATATAATACTTATGATTAATAAAAATAATCAGTCAGAAGTGGTAAGACCATCTTCATCAGTCATTCTCTGGAAGTGTTTTTTAAATATAAAAATAATAAAATTTGTATAAATCTGTGTCTATCCAAAGATATTTTTGTCTATCCAGATTCCAGAACTTCGGGTCGAAGAGGACATACTATAGAATATAGATGATGCGTAAGATAATCAAAGATTTGTATATTAATAAGAATTTTGTGTTGCGACTTTTTATATACACTAGGTATATTTTAATATAGGTACATGGTTGTATATTACTATGCATCAGTTCATTGTGGTCTAGTGGTCTACGATTGAGAGTTGATGAATGAGTTTATTAAGAGGAATGCCATGTATAGTGATTTTGTTTTTCCAGAATGCCACATTCACAAAACCTTTTCTCCAATGTCATATGTGTTTGGTAGATTGACTAAACTAACCTTTTTATTTTCTTTCTTCTATTTATATTTTTCTTTCATTTGTTTTTTTTCTATCTCATTTTCTCTCTCCATAATTTATTAATAAAAATTATGTTTTCTAAACAAAAAAAAAAATGTTCTATCTTCTCTTGTTCGTCCTAGCTGTCAAAGCATCATCTTCTTCAATTGGCAGATTCCGATGGTTTTAGTGGGATATGTGGTGCTCACATTTATATATATTTCATGGTGAGTCTGGTTTTTTTCTTCGCTCTGGTCTTATAGGTTGAATTTTTCTGATTATGTTTTATGACGGGCAAATCTAGATTTGTCGGCTCTGTTCTTGTTCGATTTGTCTTGTTGTTGTGTTATTGATGTTTTGTAGGTGGACCACAAGAGTTTCGTTTTGGTTTACAGAATAGCTAATGATGGTGCTTGTTAGGCGAGAGACGAGTATTTATCCAGCGTTTGTAGACAACTTTATGTTTATTTTTGTGGACAACCTAATTTTCATTTTGTGGACAACTTAATCTTCATTTTTGTGGACAACTTTGAAGTCATGTGGACAACTTATCAAATTTTTAAAGTTGTCCACTACATTTATACATGAATAAGAAAGGTTGTCTATGATCAATATGGTTCATGTGAATGAAATGTGATCAATTTGTGTGGATAAAGGACAAAGTGTTATAATTTGAAACATATCCACAACGTATTTACATTTTTGTTTATGATAGACAATATCATTATAATATATGGACAACTTCTAAATCAAAATTTCACGTGGACTTTTTTTAATTACATGAAAACACATCATGTCCACTACTTCTAAAAGTTAAGAATATTTTAATAACTAGTGGACAATTATCGTTAAAATATGAATAACTGAAATGTTGTCCACGAACACAATTAATGCCTATATAATTATTGTACATCACATTATCTCTCTCCAAAATTAATTCAGATTCTCGCCATTATTTTTTTAGGGCAAAATAGTCAACTCAAGTGACCACTTTAATAAGCTTGTGGCATTTCTAATAAAGTTTTACAATTGTGGCATTGTAGAAAACTTTTTTTACAAATATGGCATTCTTGGCAAAATTCCCTTGATGAATTGCTCTAAGCATGACCAAAGAAATTTAGTTAAATTGTACTTGACTAAATAAAATATTATGTACGTCGTACCTATTTTCCTAATTTTTTTATCCGCTTCGTCCTATATTTCAAATTGATGATCCTCAGTAGGTTGATATGTTGTGAAGTCATTGCGGATGAAAACCAAAATGTAGTCGTTGGTTGTGTCAATACAATATATTCTTCAATATAAGCAATGTATGGGATCAGTGTTACTGAAAGGCAATGTGTGACATCTTTATCTTCTCCACTCCTGAATAGACGAATGTGCATTGACGATATTGACTCAGATTAAGCTGAAATGTCTAGGAATACTTATGTAATTACTAGAATTATTGTGATGGCATCTACTTATGTCTAGATATATATATTGGAATATCATAAGAGTAGATTTTGTATTTATTTCAGAATCATGTTGGGCATTACTTTGTTTATCTAATTATTTGATTAAAGCATGGGAAAATTGAACTCTCCATGAATATTACTGATCTAAGGATTCCTTGTTCAAGTTCCTTGTAAAAGACTGATTTAGAGACTTAACTGTACCCGTGTGCCTTTTATTCGCTTGTCTAGGATCAATATCATGCTCCACCAGACTTCAAACGGTAGTTGTCTACCAATAATCACAAGTTTGATGGTACAATTATATATATATATATATATATATATATAT
>NC_025687.1:23701209-23712188 GCF_000633955.1 Camelina sativa | reverse complement strand
CTCTTTCCCTCCGGTTTGGACGACCAACCTTGAAGTTATTTTTTAATTTAATGTTTGGTTGACAAATATATATATTGCATATAGTATTTTTCTTCTGTTTTGTTTTCTATCCATTTTGACATCAATTGCTCTAATGTTTTAGAAAACTTGGAAGATGCGATCAAATCAAAAAAGGAGGATTGTATATATTTTTATTTTCCTGCAAGAAATTAAATAAAAATTATTAACGATCTTAGATATTTGTTAAAATCAAATCAAAAAGAAAAGCACACTTAGAAAACTTTTTTTTTAAAAAAACTTATAAAAACAAAACATAAATGATGAAGATAGTTAAAAAAACTTTAAAATATATAGTAACCTTATAAAAATGGTAAATAAAAAAAAGTTATAAAATTTTTAAAAGAAGAAATTTCATTATTATATGTACCCTTCCAAGAAAAGAAATAAAAATAATATATATGTTACTCTATAAAAGAAAATCGTTATAGACTTAAAAGTCTGGGAGAAATAACCTTTGATTTGATGAAATATAATTTTTTCTTATATTAAAAAACCAAATTTATTTTTTTCGAAAACCAAGTCCTTAAACAAAAGAAAAATCTATGAAAATGAAAATGAATAAGATTTTTTGAAAACAAAATATTTATGCTCCTTATGCATAAAACTCATATGAGACAAAAATATGGTGATGTATTCTATATCTCATAACATAAGAGAAGTTTTGATATAAATAAAGAAGATGATGTTCATGTAAGAAAAATACTTAAAAGTTTATTATCACCATGATGTTCATGACCCAAATGATAGTTTATTTGGTTTAGCTGGTAAAGAAATTTGTAGCATAATTAAAAAAAAAAACAAAAAGATCAGGTGTAGATTAGCAAAATTTTAAGACTAAAACCCAATTTGACTATGGTGAAAAAGAACATACCTTTTGATGCACCAATCGCACTCCTATTGTCATGATTACAATTGAGCTGCATAAAAAACAATAAAAAGTATGTATTAGTGATGCAAATTGTGAAGAAATCTACTATTTTATAGCATAGATGAATTGAAAAAAAAAACTAATAACAAAGTACAAATGAGGTTATTTATAGTGTTAGTGTGATATCAAATCGAGTAAATATTGGTGAACGATCAAAAAAAATTGATGAAATAATTCAAAATATTTAGGGGGAGGTATTGGTTTAGGATTTAGAAAGAATTTTAATGATTTTATGTTCTTGCTGATTGTTAGAATCATAGAAAATTGAAAGTTAAAAATGAAGGATTCTAAGAGATTGTTTAGGAAGTTTTTTAAAATCTTGATGATTTGTTTTTTCTAATCTTGTAAAATCTTTCTATTTGATGAAAGAGTTTTCATGACTTTTGTTATGAAGGAAATGATATAAAATCCTAAACCAATAACATAAAATTTGAATTCATTAACAATCCAAGATTCTTTTGTTTTACTTGAATAACATAAAACTTTTAATGACTTTATAAAACTCTTAATCCAATAACACTAGATTTATCAAGATTTTAGATAACTTTTTACAAATCCACAACCAATAACACCAAATTTTTAAAGAGTTTTTAAAAGTCTTGATTGAATAACAACATATTTTACCTAACTTTTAAAGTCATTAAAATTCTTTCTAAACCCTAAACCAATACCTCCCCCTTAATATTTACATAATGAATATCTAATTAAATAATCGTGTGTCTTTTAGTTAGTTTCTATTTGCAGCATTTTAGGATTTTGTAGAGATATTGTAGAAATATTTAGTTATTATGATTTTTATAATTATTATTTTTTCAGTAAAACATTTAAATCTTCTAAGTTAAAAAGGAATACATAAACTGATTTCCTAAAGATATTTTTTGAATAATTGAGTTTATGAATATCTATATTAACATTTTTGAAGTACATTTTGTGTTATGCCCTTTTAGTTTTGTTTATTTAAAAAGTTATTTACAACATTAACCCCTAAAAAGTTTCCAAAACTAACATTACATCAGATTTTTTTTCCTAAATATTTTAAATTTCATTCCAACTAAAAAATAATAACAATCAATATGGAAATAAAAACTATCATATCTTTAACCACACATTCTGTTGTGTTTTGAATCTGAATCCTTCACAAACAAAGAAAACAACAATTTGATTTCCATTTCGTTTTCCAAAACCTGTAAGCTTTGATTCTTAACGTAAAAAAACTTCGATTAATATTTATTTAAATATTATAATTAACATATATATAAACTTAATTAAAAAAAAATTATTAAGAATATGTAAAATTAAAAAAAAAAATTATATAATGTGGTTATATAGTAGATGAGTTATAAAGAGGACATATTGGAATTAATAAAATATTATTAAATTTGTGTTAACACGGGTTAAATCCTCATTTAATTATTTATCAACACTACTAATATTGGAATATTTGACATAAAATCAAGTTGATTTAACTAAGATTGTGTTAAATAATTAAATCATTAGGAAAAATGTGACTTAATCACAGCGTATAAATTACTTATTATGTATTTAGATCCCTTATTTTTTGTTATAATAATTAAAAATCAAAATAGAATCTCAAACACTAAACAAAAAAAAATATATAACAAACAAATGGTCATGAAGTGTATTGCGGGTTAAAAAAATAATATAAACATTTAGCTGCACAACACCGGAAAATTTAGTTATTTTTCTATTTACAAAATCTCTAATATTTAACAAATAAATATAACATAAAATATAAATTATAATAAAAATTATATGTCTGCGGTGTACCGCGGGATAAAATCTAGTTTTAGTTATAGGGAGAGATAATTTAGGAACTTAATTGATTTTATTTAGTTATTGTTAGGTATATATTAGTGTGATAGCTTTTGGTTTTCCATAGTTAACTTATTTAGTGTGATTGATTTTTATTTTCCTTATTTTACCTAATGTTATTTTGTGCAAATATGTATGGATTAGTTTTGTAAAGAGAATTTGTTAAAAATGTCTTTTTTGAAATACTCATTTTCAAAAACACCCTTTTTAAACATTTTCATTGTTGCCCTCTTTTACACAAATATAATATGTTAAATTAATTTTTAGAATTTTTTTTTTTAGGTTTGGGTTCTCATTTATACATTTAGGGTATAGTTTTTAGGGATTAGTGGTTAGGATTTAATATTGGAGTTTAGGGTTTAGAATTTAGTCAAGAGTTAATTACAAGATTGGTATTTTTTCCCATGGGTATTGTAGAAATAGGGTTTTTTCTCATACTTACAAGCATTTCTAAAATGCTGAAAAGACAATATTGGCCCTCTCCCCTAAGACAATGAATCGTCGTCTCTCATCTTTGCCGCTTGTGTTCTTTTCTCTCCAGTTAGACGATGAAAAAACGATGCTCTGATCTTCTCCCTCCGATTATACAAATATGATAGTCCCAAACGAATTAGTGCTATACGAATGCAAATAGAGAAGTAAGTTTCAGTTACTAGGGTTTCAATTTCTCCTTTTTAATTGGGATTTTAGAGATTGACAGGGAAGGAGAGACGGAGAGTTTCAAACTTTCTAGTTGTTTCTGGTTTGCTATCTTACACTTCATGTCTCTCTAATTCAAAGGTGACAAAGTCCCAAATCTCTTCCATTTTCCAACAACGGTTCATCCTCTTCGTCGCTTCTTTGTATCGCATGAAGCCTTCTGGGAATCGCCTAACCTTGTAAGGTATACGGTATGTGAGCTCTGTTCTTTGCCTGAGTTTTTCATTTTTTTTTTCTACTAGAGAAACGAATCAAATGATTTTCTAGATTCCGAGAGTAGCTAGTTGGGGTGGTGTTACAAAAGAGAGAATTAAGGAAGAGAAGTAATCTGGTTTTGAAGATACAGTAATTGATTTCATGTGAATCCGTAAAACATTATTATACTAGATATTTTGTAACCTCAAGAATCGATTTTAAGAAATTGAAATCGTAGGGGTTTGGCCTGAAATTTTGATCCCTCACTCTCTTTATTAGCAAATCCGCTGGTTGATTCATCTTCCATGTGTGTACTTGGTCTATTTTTTGCATGTTCTTTCGAAAAAAATATCATCGCTCAAGCTATATCATGTTTTCCTTGTTATGATATTCTTCTTGCCTAAATAAAGAGTGAAATAGAGATCAAATAAGTAACCAACAAAACAACGATATTGATAGAAATCAGCCTCCTCCTTAGAGGGAGGAATCCATGGATGTGTATCTCCTCATTGTTTCACTCCTACTTACATACCAGCTTCTCATGGTATTTTCTTTACCTCTAGACTACACGTTATCTTGATTTCGTGAAGGGATTCATCCCAGTGTTTTGATAGAGATATAATACTCATTTATGAAGCTAGTGTTTTGAAGTTGTAAATCAAATGCTTTACAAATCAAATTAGGGCAACCTTATGTACAACTCATGAGAATAGGGTAAAGCATTTGAGTTCGTGAAGGGATACTAACCTTATGTACAACTCATGTTCTTTACAACTTACGCTACTTTTGTGGATCTTCATTTTAAAAATCATTTTTTGTGAATGTCATTATTGTTTCTAGTGGTTTTGCATATCTTTTCGATGGAGAATTAATATCCGTTAATGCATTGGTATCATGTTGTTACTCATGTCCTTTACAATATGTGTGTTTCATTTGGTATTTGGGTTCCCTCCATTGTGCTTCTTTAGGGTTTAGTGTTCTGCGGTTAACTGGCTAATTGGGTTCACTCCGTTTTGCTTCTTTAGGGTTTAGTGTTTTGCGGTTAACTGGCTACTTGGGTTCCCTCCGTTGTGCTTCTTTAGGTTTTAGCGTTCTGTCGTTAACTGGCTACTTGGGTTCCCTCAATTGTAGTTCTTTAGGGTTTAGTGTTCCTTAATAAGAGTGCGGTTAACTGGCTACTTGGGTTCCCTCAATTGTAGTTCTGTAGGGTTTCGTGTTCCTTAGTAAGAGTGCGGTTAACTAGCTACTTAGGTTCCCTCAGTTGTAATTCCTTAGGGTTTTCTTAATACATGTGTGTTTGATTTTGTCCTTGGGTTTCCCTTACTACATTAGTTGTCCTCGTTTACATTCCCCTTCTAAGTTTGGTTGAGTAAAATGGCTTCTACTAGCTGCCAAGCTCTTCACTCACGAGCTATATATACTCCACTCCATGACTTCTTTCTTTTTCTATGATCCTTCCTATTTTTGAGCTTGCATGAAGTGTTTGTTTTAGGGTTTGCTTGGTATCAAGTATCTTCCTGAACATATCATATTACATGGTTGGTGGCATTGACGAGATAGTGTAAAGACAGAGAAGTTCTTGAAGGAGTTGACAGCTTAAGGAACTGATTCATCTCTTTCATTTTCAGAGTTGTTGTGTTGTTGTCTTCTGAGATTAAAGATTGATTATGTAATTTTGATTTGTTTTTTCTAGCTTTTGTGTTGGTATAACAATGAAAACCAAACGATTGTTGTTAATTTATATATGAAGACTAAATGTCTTTTTCTTCTTTGCATGAGAATTCTAGGGGTAGTGTCGTATTTTTGCTATCACAAAAAATGTCTAATTTTAAAAGCATGGAAAAAATGCCTAAAATAAAAGCTTTATTGGAACAAAATGCCTAAATTAACAATAACCCTATTTATATATTAAAAAGGGGTATTTTTGAAAATGGACATAAGGGTATTTTCGAAAAGTGACATAGAAAAAGGAGAGTTTTACATATCTTTAAATATCTTTCATGGTATCAGAGCCATATTGCTCTTCATATTGTTTTTTTTTTCTTCCGCTTCAACTCATCTTTTCTCATCTATTTCTTTTGTCTCGTCTTCTTCTTCCTCTTCTTGTTCCTTTCGTTTTTTTTTCTTTTCAATTGCTGCTCGTCCTGCTAATCTTGAACGAGCTTTTGGTGTCACAAACATCAAATCTCACATTCCTCTAATTCTCGATCTTGATGATCACAATTATGATGCTTGGTGTGAGTTGTTCCTCGCCCACTGTCTCACATTCGATGTTCTTGGACACCTTGACGGCACTCTTCTTCCGGCCAATGCTAATGATGATGCATGGTACAAGCGTGATGGTTTAGTTAAACTCTGGATCTAGGGTACTCTGGCTCCATATCTGTTTCGATCATCTTTTCAAACCAGAGGAACTTCGCGAGATGTCTGGCTGCGAGTGGAAAATCAATTTCGCAACAACAAAGAAGCAAGGGCAATCCAGCTTGACAATGAACTTCGTAATCAAGCTATTAGGGATCGTTCCATTCAAGAGTACTGTCATAAAATCAAGTCTCTAGCCGACCTACTCTCGAATGTTGATGCACCGGTGCACGAACGAACCATGGTGATGTACTTGCTAAATGGTCTCAATGAGAAGTTTGATTACATCATCAATGTAATCAAACACAAAGATCCTTTTCCATCTTTTGAAACTGCAAAATCGATGCTGGAGCTTGAGGAATCTCGCCTCAAAAGAGCACAAAGACTAACCTCGACACATTCGGATCACTCATCCTCCACAACGGCACTCACGACATCCGCAACGGCAACAGACACTCGACAATCACACTAGCCGGTTAATCGTCAACAATACAACAACAATAACAGAGGACGATGGAACAATAGTTCAAGAGGGGGCCGCAAAAACTTTCAATCTCGACCCAATTATCCCAATTGCCCCCCCCCCCTCCGTTCTGGCAAGGCCCGTTTCCGTCTTGGCACAACTACTATGGACAGTGGCCACAACAATCGTACAGACCGACGTTTTCGACGGCACATCCAACTCCATCGCACCAGAAGGCACATCTGACGGAGATTCAGCTTGCTCCTCTGATGACGGAAACTCTAACTGATCCAATGGCTTATCCTTGGATAATGGATTCGGGAGCGACGACACATCAGGTAACCTCCACTCTAAGTCTAATCTTCGCATCACTCAATCAGTCATAGTGGGTAATGGTTCCAAAATTCCAGTAACTTGTGTAGGATCTTCTTCCATAAAAAGAATGTCTCGTCCTCTTTCCCTCAATAATGTCCTCGCTACACCTCAAATAGTCAAAAAAATTGATATATGTTAGAAAATTTACAGCAGATAACCAGTGAGTGTTGATTTTGATCCTTTTGGTTATTCTGTGAAGGACCTTCCAACACGGAAAACTCTTCTCCGTTGTGATAGCATTGGTGATCTTTATACTCTTCCAGCCTCATTCAATAAAACTTCGAGTCAATCAACTGCTCTTCTTGCTTCCACTCCCTCTCTATGGCATAACCGGCTGGCTCACACCAATGATGCATATCTTGATTTTGTTATTTCAACTTCTTTGGGTATTTGTAATAAGACCAAGCTTTCTCAAACTTGTGAACCTTGTTATTTGGCAAACAAATAAAGTGACCATTCTTTTCTTCAAATACTACAGTTTCCAAAGCTTTTGAAATCATACACTCTGATGTCTGGACCTCCCTTGTTCCAAGCATCAGTGCAATCAAATATTATGTGTTATTTCTTGATGCTTTCACACATTATTTATGGGCATATCCTCTTTGTAGAAAAAGTGATGTTTTCTCCATATTCATTCACTTCACCTCACTGATCAAAACTCAATTCGATGCTCACATTCAAGCTTTTCAATGTGACAATGGTCGTGAGTAACTGAGTATAACAACCGGCAGTCCATGATTTTTTCGATAACAATGGAATCAAGGTTCGTTTCTCATGTCCTCACACCTCCCAGCAAAATGGAAAATCTGAGAGAATGATCAGAACCATAAACAATGTCACAAGAGCACTTTTGTTTCAAGCTCGGCTAGCACCATGTTATTGGGTTAATGCCTTGAATGTGGTTGTTCATGTTCTGAACATTCTTCCTTCGTCATCTATTCAGAATCAAATCCCTTATGCTATGCTATTCAACAAAACTCCAACCTACAATCATCTTAGAGTTTTTGGCTGTTTATTCTTTCCAAATTTGAACAATTCAAATCTTCCAAAACTTTCACCAAGAACAACACCGTGTCTGTTTCTTGGATATCTTACCCAACACAAAGGGTATCGTTGTTTGGATTTGAAAAACAACAAAATCATTATCTCACGGCATGTTCATTTTGTCGAAGATAAGTTTCCAACAGCTGATCGTTCCCTTCATCTGTCCATCACATATAACTTTCTCGAGACTGTTGCAGACCCACCACCACTTTTCAAGCAAATCCTCGAAACACCAATACCATTACCGATAGATCCACCTCCGCAAAACACCATATCTACATAAGCTCTCTAGGGTATTTATCTTTATGCCTCAGCTCTCTTGCCTCTCTAAGACGTGCCCAACACCTCCTTATATTTAACAAGACTTCCAAATCACCATAGGTGAAGATTTCCAAATTCCATAAGAAAAAGACTTTTTCCTTTTTGCTATTTTCTTTTTCCTTGTAAAACTCCAATTTAATTAACCAAAGAAATAGTAGTTTTCCTCTTTAATTCATACTCAAACTGTCCTTCAATATTGCCTTCTCAAACCTTCTAGAAACTTCTCAGTCACATAAAACAACAACAATCTTGTATCACGACTTGTATCACATAGACACTACTTCAGATAAACCAATATATCTTCTCGTTGGCTTCACCCATCTTCGGCAATCCCCAATCAAAGAATTAAAGCAAATTCAACAATGCCAACTTAACAAGCATGATTCCCATTGTCATCCCTGGACATATTCTCCTACCAGATCCAAACGGTATAAGCTCAAAGTTTAGTCCTTTATAATCTATGGAATTGTCGAGAAACTGTCAGGGTTAAACTCATCGGGGTTCTCCCAGAGTTTTGGATCACGAGCAATTGCATAAGCGTTGATAATGATCTGTATTTTCGCAGGAATATCGTAGCCTTGGATCTTGACATGAGACAATGTCTCTCTTGGAAGCAAGAGTGGAGCTGATGGATGTAACCTGAATACCTCCCTGACCATGAGCTTAAAGTAGTGAAGTTGGTTTAGATCTTCTTCTGTGATTCTCTCCTTCTTGTCCCCAAGTGTTGTCTGAATCTCTTCTTGCACTTTCTTCATCACTTTCGGGTTTCTGATCAGCTCGGTCATTGCCCATACCGCTGTGGCAGCGCTTGCGCCTACTCCCGCTAGAAATATGTCCTGTGACATAAAACCAAAAACACTAATGGTATGGTTGCAATATCTTTAAGCACTTCGGAATAGATATACAACTTGAAGAAAATACTATTATATTTTAGGTTTACGTACCGAGATCATCCCTTTGAGATGATCAGTGGTGAACTTGAAAGCATCTCCATCTTTCTCTTGCTTCTTNCTCCCATAGTTTTGGATCACGAGCAATCGCATAAGCATTGATAATGATCTGTGTTTTCGCAGGAATGTCGTAGCCTTGGATCTTGACATGAGACAATGTCTCTCTTGGAAGCAAGAGTGGAGCTGATGGATGTAACCTGAATACCTCCCTGACCATGAGCTTAAAGTAGTGGAGTTGGTTTAGATCTTCTTCTGTGATTCTCTCCTTCTTGTCCCCAAGTGTTGTCCGAATCTCGTCTTGCACTTTTTTCATCACTTTCGGGTTTCTGATCAGCTCGGTCATTGCCCATACCGCTGTGGCAGCGCTTGCGCCTACTCCCGCTAGAAATATGTCCTGTGACATAAAACCAAAAACACTAATGGTATGGTTGCAATATCTTTAAGCACTTCGGAATAGATATACAACTTGAAGAAAAGACTATTATATTTTAGGTTTACGTACCGAGATCATCCCTTTGAGATGATCAGTGGTGAACTTGAAAGCATCTTCATCTTTCTCTTGCTTCTTCATCATATCGATCATCACGTCAATAATATATGACCTCTCTCTTCCAGGCTTGAGATGATGATCGAGAATATTCTGAAAGAAAGTGTCTAGTTCCGAGAAAAGATTGTTCAACTTCTTGTTCTGACCGGAGATCCGGTCGATGAGTCTGCCGATTCTCCCGGGAAAGAAATCAGATAACAGAGAATCTTCTAAGACCTCATCAAACTTGTGCACAAGATCAACGATCCTATCTTCATCAACGAAGTCACACTCATACTCTCATAGAGATTGATCCCGAACCCGATCCTACACACTATATTTCCGATCAAAGTGAAAAAGGGTTTTCTCAAGATTCACCGGAGATCGTTTCGTAGCAAACTCAGAGAGTTTCTTGACACACAAGTCGTTCTCTTCACCGTAAGGTGCGAATCCGACGTCTTTAAAGTTGTAAAAAGTTGCTCTGGTCCCGGCCGTCTCTGGTCGACTACAACACTCAAGATCGTGGATTTTTAGAACTTCTTCTGCTGCTTCTTTCGAAGAGATCACCACCACGGAGACGAATCCGTATTGGAGAAGCACCACTGGTCCGTACTCGTCGGAGAGGTTCCGACGTTTCCTGGGATGTAGTTCCCGGCGTTGGTGTAAGTTTTCGATGATCGGAAGCGTCTTTGGACCCGGAGGAAGCTTCTATTTCGAAGATTTGAAACTTTTCAAGGAGATTAAGATAAGGGGTAAGAGGCAGAGGAAACAGAGGAAGAGTGACATTTTTTCTTGGCCTTCGTCTTTCTAGAGGTTAATAATATCCTATTATGTATTCCTTTAAAGGGCAGACCATGTATATTCAACTCATAAGTCACTGTGCGCTGTAGACTCGTAGTGCCACTGTCGATAATAATACCCGAAGACTAAGTGAACAAACAAAAGCAAATTATAAACAAAACTCTTTTACTTCTTGTAGTAGTGGTTCGATTGATTACATTAAAGATTGGAATCTCGACTTTGCGGAAATATATAAATTGTAATATTGTATGAACCTTGAAAAACAAAATATGTGAACGACTTAGATGATCAAATATTACGTTTGGACTTTTGGACAATTATATGATCATATTATATTATAGTTATCACTTATCACATATCAAACTACCATTTTTAGTACGAGATCTACAATTTATGAAATGTTGTTGATTAAAAAATAAACTA
>NC_025687.1:23634786-23699657 GCF_000633955.1 Camelina sativa | reverse complement strand
AACAAGCATGATTCCCATTGTCATCCCTGGACATATTCTCCTACCAGATCCAAACGGTATAAGCTCAAAGTTTAGTCCTTTATAATCTATGGAATTGTCGAGAAACTGTCAGGGTTAAACTCATCGGGGTTCTCCCAGAGTTTTGGATCACGAGCAATTGCATAAGCGTTGATAATGATCTGTATTTTCGCAGGAATATCGTAGCCTTGGATCTTGACATGAGACAATGTCTCTCTTGGAAGCAAGAGTGGAGCTGATGGATGTAACCTGAATACCTCCCTGACCATGAGCTTAAAGTAGTGAAGTTGGTTTAGATCTTCTTCTGTGATTCTCTCCTTCTTGTCCCCAAGTGTTGTCTGAATCTCTTCTTGCACTTTCTTCATCACTTTCGGGTTTCTGATCAGCTCGGTCATTGCCCATACCGCTGTGGCAGCGCTTGCGCCTACTCCCGCTAGAAATATGTCCTGTGACATAAAACCAAAAACACTAATGGTATGGTTGCAATATCTTTAAGCACTTCGGAATAGATATACAACTTGAAGAAAAGACTATTATATTTTAGGTTTACGTACCGAGATCATCCCTTTGAGATGATCAGTGGTGAACTTGAAAGCATCTTCATCTTTCTCTTGCTTCTTCATCATATCGATCATCACGTCAATAATATATGACCTCTCTCTTCCAGGCTTGAGATGATGATCGAGAATATTCTGAAAGAAAGTGTCTAGTTCCGAGAAAAGATTGTTCAACTTCTTGTTCTGACCGGAGATCCGGTCGATGAGTCTGCCGATTCTCCCGGGAAAGAAATCAGATAACAGAGAATCTTCTAAGACCTCATCAAACTTGTGCACAAGATCAACGATCCTATCTTCATCAACGAAGTCACACTCATACTCTCATAGAGATTGATCCCGAACCCGATCCTACACACTATATTTCCGATCAAAGTGANCTTGTAAAACTCCAATTTAATTAACCAAAGAAATAGTAGTTTTCCTCTTTAATTCATACTCAAACTGTCCTTCAATATTGCCTTCTCAAACCTTCTAGAAACTTCTCAGTCACATAAAACAACAACAATCTTGTATCACGACTTGTATCACATAGACACTACTTCAGATAAACCAATATATCTTCTCGTTGGCTTCACCCATCTTCGGCAATCCCCAATCAAAGAATTAAAGCAAATTCAACAATGCCAACTTNGTTTCGTAGCAAACTCAGAGAGTTTCTTGACACACAAGTCGTTCTCTTCACCGTAAGGTGCGAATCCGACGTCTTTAAAGTTGTAAAAAGTTGCTCTGGTCCCGGCCGTCTCTGGTCGACTACAACACTCAAGATCGTGGATTTTTAGAACTTCTTCTGCTGCTTCTTTCGAAGAGATCACCACCACGGAGACGAATCCGTATTGGAGAAGCACCACTGGTCCGTACTCGTCGGAGAGGTTCCGACGTTTCCTGGGATGTAGTTCCCGGCGTTGGTGTAAGTTTTCGATGATCGGAAGCGTCTTTGGACCCGGAGGAAGCTTCTATTTCGAAGATTTGAAACTTTTCAAGGAGATTAAGATAAGGGGTAAGAGGCAGAGGAAACAGAGGAAGAGTGACATTTTTTCTTGGCCTTCGTCTTTCTAGAGGTTAATAATATCCTATTATGTATTCCTTTAAAGGGCAGACCATGTATATTCAACTCATAAGTCACTGTGCGCTGTAGACTCGTAGTGCCACTGTCGATAATAATACCCGAAGACTAAGTGAACAAACAAAAGCAAATTATAAACAAAACTCTTTTACTTCTTGTAGTAGTGGTTCGATTGATTACATTAAAGATTGGAATCTCGACTTTGCGGAAATATATAAATTGTAATATTGTATGAACCTTGAAAAACAAAATATGTGAACGACTTAGATGATCAAATATTACGTTTGGACTTTTGGACAATTATATGATCATATTATATTATAGTTATCACTTATCACATATCAAACTACCATTTTTAGTACGAGATCTACAATTTATGAAATGTTGTTGATTAAAAAATAAACTAAACACTAGTGTCACTCTTTGTTTTCTTTTTTTTCCTTGGACGTTTTCAGATTTGGAGTATAAATTTGATGAAATCGAGATCATATCATACCATCACGTCCTACCGCCTAGTAAAATAAGCAAAGATTATACCAGAGTTAATTAGGATTTGTTTTGCGACCTTTTGTATAAGTATATATTAATCTAGGTACGTATATTACTATGTATATATCAGTTCAGTGTGTTCCAGTGGTCTACAATTGAGTTGTGAAATTGCTTTAAGCATGACAATATAAATGTAGTTAAATTGTATTTGATAAACATAACTTGAATACTGAAATAATATTAAATACCACATACCTGTTTTTACTTTTTTATACTTGAATATTTTAGGATATAATAATCGAACAACAAAACAAAACAATTAAAATGGATTGTAAAACACAAGAAAAAAAACAATTAAATACTAAATACTAGAAAAGAAAGAAAGAAAAAAAAAACAAGTTGCAAAAGAGGCATGACAAATGACGCATTTCGAATCTCTCTGCCATAAAACTCTCTTCTCTCTCTCTATGCGCCTTTGCTTCTCCTCCGTCTTTATAGGCTCTTCTCCAATTTTTATGATCCATTCCTCTTCATTCTCGCCCAATTCCGTGGTTCTTCTTCCGTCGCCGCCACAGTTTTTGGTCTTGTTTCCAGCGACAAATATAACTTTTTAACTTCTTCTGTTCTGTTTTTTGATGTTTTTCTCCGTGAAAACCGAGGTCTCTCCGGCATAGTTTGTGTCGCCGGAACATGGTTGAATCTGTATATTCAAGCGCTGGTAATGACGTCCAAAACCTTAAAGCTTCGCATTTCCAAACCGCTGTCTACTTTGCCTTTGGATTCTTCTTTTCGAGGCTATTCCTCGATAAGTTCGTCTTTCATGTAAGAAACACTATCTTTATCTTTGTGACTTTGTAGTATGTTTTATATCGCTTTTATTAAATCGTCTGTGTCACAAAGCTGAGAAAGAACATTGCTTAACCGTTGCATGTGTGTTATTTATTGTACCATTGTTATCAATGTTAAGCATCTATATATATTGCTTACATTCGCAAGATACTGATTAATGTGTTATATTGTTTATTGTTTCGGATCTTGCAGAGGATAGCTATTTGGCTTTTGAGCACAGGTTCTTCTCCACTAAAATTAAACAATGCTACTACTCGTGCGAAAATCGTCAAATGCAAAGAGTCCCTGTGGAAACTGTTGTACTATGCTGGTTGTGAATTATATGTTCTCGAATTCGTTTATCCAGAGCGGTGGTTTGGAGATATTAAACTCTACTTCCACGGATGGCCTAATCAAGAGCTCAAGTGAGTAGTCAATCCAAATTTTGGTTTCTTGATTCTCATGTACGGATGACCTTTGTGTTCTTGATTTAGAAATATGTACTGGAGCCATTGGGCTTATTACATCAATTTCATGTTGCCTGTTCTTAATAGGGTTCTTAGAACATGTGATGGGAACAGTGAATGAGATCTTAGCTCATGATTAACTTCAAGTAACTAATATTTTTGTTGTTGTTGTAGGTCTTCTCTAGAGCTTTTCTATATGTGCCAGTGCGGGTTCTATGTTTATAGTGTTGCTGCGTTGCTTGCGTGGGAGACCAGAAGAAAGGACTTTGCTGTCATGATGTCTCATCACATAATTACTATCATCCTCATTGGCTCCTCATACTTAGTGGGGTAATCAAATTTTATTTTGTCTATTGGCATTATCTTGCAAAAAATACTTGTTGAGATTGGATTGATACTTAAAATAGCATTCTTTAGATCAAAAGGGCTAAAGAGCAACTGATTTATTACTATTTTATTCATATGCAGCTTCTTTAGAATTGGATCAATCATCCTCGCCATTCATGACGCGAGTGACGTGTTTATGGAATCTGCTAAGATTTTCAAGTATTCAGGAAAGGAACTTGGTGCAAGTGTGTGTTTTGGACTTTTTGCTATTTCTTGGTTTTTGCTGCGGCTGGTTTACTTCCCGTTTTGGATCATCAGGGCTACAAGGTACACACACAGTTTATATACTCCTAAAGAATAAAACCTCTTACTCTTTATCGGTTCGTGCATATGATATTTATCGATATGCCCTTTTTTCAGCTCTGAACTACTAAGATATTTGGATATGACAGCAGTAAAAGGCAAAGTGAAGTACTATGCCTTCAATACAATGTTACTAATGCTACTAGTTTTCCACATATATTGGTGGTATCTTATTTGTGCAATGATCATAAGACAGCTTCAAAACAGAGGAAAAGTGGGAGAAGACATAAGATCAGGTAACAACACTTATTCTTTTGTCAATATTTGTATATAAGATTAAAAGTTTTGCTCATAAGCATTTGACAATCACACATGAGCATATCAGTCACACTATTCATATATGTGTGTGTATTGTAAGTTTTGAGTGACTTTTACTTTCATTACAACAATGGCAGATTCGGAGGATGATGATTAGGGTTTATTGCTAGAGGCCATGGTGAAAGAAATGGATTCCACATACCCCAAATGACACTTTTATTTAGCATTGCTATTACTCATTAACCTGGAGTACTAAAGAGAAGATCAGAATTAGAAAAAGACATATATGCAAATTTTGGATAAGTTACTAATAGTAAAAGAAAATCTTGTTGTTCTTCTTCTTATTAATTTTTGTAAATGAAAATCCAACCCCTTTTGTTTGTATGGGTTAAAATCTAGTTTAGGTGACAGTGTTATCTCATTGTCGTTTGTGTGTTGTAAACTCCAAGAAAGAAGATTAACCAAAGTCTGACTGCTTTGATCAATATCATTAACCGCAAATAACAACAATCAAATATGGAAAGATTTAAAATGGAGGAAAAAAAATGACGCGCCAGGTAGGGGTCGAACCTACGACCTTCTGCTTAGGAAACAGACGCTCTATCCACTGAGCTACAGGCGCTTTGTTGATAACCACTGTACTTTAAATCTAATTAGANATATAAGATTAAAAGTTTTGCTCATAAGCATTTGACAATCACACATGAGCATATCAGTCACACTATTCATATATGTGTGTGTATTGTAAGTTTTGAGTGACTTTTACTTTCATTACAACAATGGCAGATTCGGAGGATGATGATTAGGGTTTATTGCTAGAGGCCATGGTGAAAGAAATGGATTCCACATACCCCAAATGACACTTTTATTTAGCATTGCTATTACTCATTAACCTGGAGTACTAAAGAGAAGATCAGAATTAGAAAAAGACATATATGCAAATTTTGGATAAGTTACTAATAGTAAAAGAAAATCTTGTTGTTCTTCTTCTTATTAATTTTTGTAAATGAAAATCCAACCCCTTTTGTTTGTATGGGTTAAAATCTAGTTTAGGTGACAGTGTTATCTCATTGTCGTTTGTGTGTTGTAAACTCCAAGAAAGAAGATTAACCAAAGTCTGACTGCTTTGATCAATATCATTAACCGCAAATAACAACAATCAAATATGGAAAGATTTAAAATGGAGGAAAAAAAATGACGCGCCAGGTAGGGGTCGAACCTACGACCTTCTGCTTAGGAAACAGACGCTCTATCCACTGAGCTACAGGCGCTTTGTTGATAACCACTGTACTTTAAATCTAATTAGACTTTTTGATATACACTTTTATCAGGACAAACCGGATTCGGACAAACCAAAGTGTCGTAATGATTGTAGACGTGTCACAATAGAACAGACGGTGGGGCTCTCATTAGCCTTCTTGATCTTATTTCGAGTTTCGAGAAGAGGATCAAACAGTTCAATCATTCATCATCTCCAACCTCTGCTCCCACTTCTTGTAAGAAGAAACCTTAACCAAATCGAAGCTTATTTCTAATTCAATTTAATGGAGCTCAAGCCTGGTTTATCCGCTCTCGTCACTGGCGGCGCCTCCGGCCTTGGTAAAAACTTACATTTCCGATAATTGAATTATTAATTTTGTTACTTTCATGTGGTTGTTGAAATCTTCTGTGTAATCTTAGTTTTTAGTAAAAAGAATTTTAGTAATTGCTTAGATTTGCTGACGCTGGACTATGTTTTTTTATATTTACCTATGAGATTGGTGTGTGACGCATGATATTGATGCTTTTATGTAAAAAGCTTTTTACCATGATGAAACTAAAATACAGACAGAACACATCTGTACTATTTTTTGTGTGTAAGCACATCAGCACATCAAAACACTCCTTTTGTTTTATGTCTGTAGTATAGTTCTGTGTCCGGACATTTTTGGTGATGATTTTGTGTAGGTCGAGCTCTCTGCTTAGCTCTTGCTGAGAAAGGAGTGTTTGTAACTGTGGCTGATTTTTCGGAGGAGAAAGGACAAGAGACTACCTCGCTCGTCCGAAAGGCGAATGCCAAGTTTCATCCAGGGTTAAGCTTTCCATCTGCTATCTTTGTGAAATGTGATGTGACTAGTAGAGGTGAGTGTGTAGTAGTAGTTAGCTTGAAGATGAAGGCAGAATACTCTGTCTTTAGTTGTTGTTATTGATTTTTTTTCCTGGATTATGAGAACAGGAGATCTCGTGGCTGCTTTCGAGAAGCACTTAGACACATATGGAACACTGGACATCTGCATTAACAATGCTGGGATTGGCAATCCTGTTAGATTTGATAAAGATGACACTGATGGGTCTAAATCATGGAAACACACTGTTAATGTTGATCTCGTTGCAGTTATTGAAGGCACACAACTTGCTGTAAGTCTTCACTTCACACAACTTGTTAAGTTCCGATTTTTAGTATATCGGCTTTTATGAAACTTCTGATAATTGTGATATTCCAATTTTGTGTAGATCAAAGCTATGAAAGCCAAACAAAAGCCTGGTGTTATCATTAACATGGGATCAGCTGCGGGTCTTTATCCAATGCCCATTGATCCTATCTACGCTTCCGCTAAAGGTTTTATTTTTTGCTTGTTTTTTTTGTTATTTCTTTCAAACATGTTCATTGAATTATACCATTTATCTTTATGGTTTATTCAAATATGTTACATGTCTACAGCTGGTGTCGTCTTATTCACTAGATCATTAGGGTATTACAGGCGTCAAGGGATCCGCATCAATGTGCTTTGCCCTGAAGTAAGAAGAATATTTTAATGCTTACCAAAATGTTTACTAATGCTTCTTAATGGTAAAATATTTGTGATAAATAAGTGTGGTCAGTGACATTGCCAGCTAGTATTCTCTCATCAAAATACCTGTTACATCAAAAAGCTCTGTTATGAATGTGTCTGTCACAGCCAAAATACTATTTGCTGAGTGTGTTGTCTAATTTTTTCCTTCTGCACTTTCGCTGTGCAGTTTATCAAGACAGACTTAGCTGAAGGTATGACTGCTTCTGTACTTCAGTCAATAGGCGGTTACATGTCTATGGACATGTTGATTAAAGGTGTGTACACATATCTGATTGTGACCCCTTGGACTTATATATATCTTATGGATCAGCTGCATATATCTGCTGGAATTTTTCACGCTTTCTATATATGTTTCCATACCGAGCAAATTATTCTTGTTTTATGCTTTGTTTGACATGGTTGATTGGTTCAGTAATATATGGGGAATTAGAAAGAATTGGAACACGTGAATACTCTTACTTCTTAACTGTATATATCTTTCTGTTTAATGAATTGTTATATAATCTCACCTTTACCTTCTATCGACATTGCAAGTTGTTATCGATATAGGAAGGATACCAGTATTAGATCAAGCCATTAATTAAAGTTCATATGTTTGCCATATTTTTTTATTTAGGTGCTTTTGAGCTTATAACGGATGAGAAGAAGGCCGGGGCTTGTCTGTGGATTACCAACCGGAGGGGTTTGGAGTATTGGCCAACTCCAATGGAAGAGGCAAAGTACTTGGTGGCTTCAAGTTCCAGAAATAGACCTTCCTATAAAGTATCTACCAAGATTGAACTTCCTCAAAACTTTGAGAAAATGTAAGTGAATATGTGACTGTGAGAACCAGGACATAGGTTAGATGAATGTTGTATTTCTATGTCCTCCTAGAGTACACATACTGATGGCCTACTCTCCCCTTCAGAATTGTACACGCCTTGTCCCATCATTTCCGCAATGCTACCCGCATAGTCCGCGCACCACTAAAACTACCCATTGGACCACACCAAGTTCTCCTGAAAATCATCTATGCTGGTGTTAACGCAAGTGATGTAAGACCACCTTCTTAGTTGTTCCTTGTAACCTTCTTTTTCTCCGTTAATAGGCAACTCAACCTAAACTTTTTAATCTGTCCTTGTTGTATTCCATGAGCAGGTAAACTTCAGCTCAGGTCGTTACTTTGGCGGCGGCTCCCCGAAGCTTCCCTTTGATGCTGGATTTGAGGTATATTTTGTTGAACTGAAACTTCTGTAGCTCTTTATTGAACCATGCTTTATTGGGTTCCTATCAGAATGCTAATTTGCTTCAGTTTTCCAGGGAGTTGGAATAATTGCAGCAGTGGGAGAATCTGTTAAGAATTTGGAAGTTGGGACTCCAGCTGCTGTTATGACATTTGGAGCATATTCTGAATACATGATTGTATGAGAGCTCCTAAATCATATGAACAAAAAGTTGCTTTTTCGAGGCTTCAGTGATCATGTGAACATGTCTTTTGTGAATATATAGGTTTCTTCTAAGCATGTGCTTCCTGTTCCAAGACCGGATGCAGAAGTTGTTGCCATGCTTACCTCGGGATTAACTGCATTAATCGCCCTGGAAAAGGTCGTTATTGATCTACTAACGAGTGTTATTAACTATCTGTTTTCATAGTCTTTCATATTCTTACGCCTTTATTCTTTATTTTCAGTTGCATGTCTGGTATCATTCCTATCTAATATTCTGAAGTTGTTATATTTAATATGCCTAACATGTTCGTTATCGTATTCACAGGCAGGACAAATGAAATCAGGTGAAACGGTACTTGTGACTGCTGCTGCAGGAGGGACTGGACAATTCGCAGTCCAGGTATGAATACATAAAGTTTATTAAATAAGACTATCTAGTTGTTTAAAGTACTTACCAGAACATAGATCATTTCTATGTAATTTGTGGAAGTATTTGTGCCAGCTAGAATCTTGATTTTGAGAGATTTTCTATGCAGCTTGCAAAGTTAGCAGGAAATAAGGTGCTTGCTACTTGTGGAGGATCAGAGAAGGCCAAGCTATTAAAAGATCTTGGGGTCGATCGTGTCATCGACTATAGAGCCGAGGACATCAAGACGGTAGGGTCCAAGTAAAAACTCTAGTTATAATATTATTAGTTTCTATGTGGCTAGTCTACAATTAAACAATACTGTTTTAATTTTGCCAGGTCTTGAAAAAGGAGTTTCCAAAGGGTGTAGATGTTATATATGAATCTGTAGGTGGTCAAATGTTTGATATGTGCTTGAATGCTCTTGCTGTTTACGGACGACTCATTGTGATTGGAATGATCTCTCAGGTTCCCTATCATATCACTCTTTGGACATCTGTCTAGACAACAGTTTTGTTCTACATGGGTTTTGAAACTGTCACACATAACTTTGATTTCGTCTTTCAGTATCAAGGGGAGAAGGGATGGCAACCCGCAAACTATCCAGGGCTGTGCGAGAAAATATTAGCAAAAAGCCAAACTGTGGTATGTTGAAACGGCCATGTTGTTCTCTCCGTTTTTGCATTCAGTCCTGATTTTGGTATTTATGACATTGTCTATCCTTTGGTCTCTCTGTTTTTGCGTCTAAAATGTTGATTTAGGACAGTAGGACACACAGATTCCTTACCTTTGAGTTAATTTGCAATAACTAAATAAACGACAATTGTTTCAGGCTGGTTTCTTTCTGGTGCAATATAGTCAACTGTGGAAACCAAATCTTGACAAGCTATTCAATCTTTACTCTCTCGGAAAGCTTAAGGTAATGCATCCAGCTGAATGCATCCTCTAATTGTCTTGAGTTTCTTTTGCTCACATTCAGATTGTTCATCAAATTGATTCTTTACTAAATATTCCATTTCCAAACACTCACTTTACTTGCGCTGACGATTGGGTAGGTTGGGATTGATCAGAAGAAGTTTATAGGTTTAAACGCTGTTGCAGATGCTGTTGAGTATCTACATTCGGGTAAAAGCACTGGAAAGGTAAAAATGTCTTTTTTTAACTAATCGAAAAGTTAAAGAGTAATGAAGAATCATACATCTTTTTGCTTAGTCATGACATGTTATATAGTGTTTTTTTTTTTTTTTCACAAACATGTTATATAGTGTTTAACATTAATAGTTTGGTGTTAACCAGTATATTTATTGTTATTCAAAAAATGTGAGCAGGTTGTCGTATGCATGGATCCCACATTCGAGCAGAAAACGTCGAGACTGTAAACAAGACATTGACGAAGTATAAATACAGTTTGGAATCAAGAGGAGTCTATAGGAATTGAAGCTTTTCTTTTCTTCTTCTACCAGAGGCAAGAAGAAAGAGTATAGCAACTTAGCAAGTACAGTAAATGGTTCTTTAAGCTTACGTTTATAATAAGCATAGGAGAATGGAGTAAGGTTTCTCCTAAGTTAAACGTTAAAGTATATTACATCACACCACAAAAATAAAAAGAAACGACAGAATAATTTATTGTTTCAGCATCAATTCAATAATATTGTATTTCTTCAACAAATGATCAATTTGAAAACAAAAGTTATGTAGTGTGATGATCCCAAACTAAAACAATACAGTGAATCATTCTAAATCTCTAAAAACAATATTGGGATTTGGGAATAATGTACTACTTGGAAAGAATCATCTCTAAACAGAAATGTTTTTGTTTCCTCAAAAAAAGAGTCCTAAAAACTAGAAGAATTTAGATATTGATACTACACAAAATGGTGGCTAGACAAGAAAGATTTGATTCCTTTGATTGAAGGTGTTTTGTCAATATCTCTGCCCATAATATTATTAGCTGTGTTGTAACTTGCAAGTAATGGAAACTTCTTAAAGAACCCATCTGCTTTTTGCTTTTTGTCATTTTCTTAAAATTTACACTACCAACCAAAAAAAACAAAAAGAGAAACAGAAACAAATACTACGTGTCAAATTCTCATACCCTCTCTCAATGCAACGCGTCGTACTCGTATCTATATAAAAAAACATTAAAATATTCACTACTCACTACTACATAAATGCGTCACACTCCACTCGACAAGGACCAGCTCCAACTCCAACCACACTTCTCAAGTTCTCATCTATCATCATCAATGGAATCTGAAATCGCCGCTGAGTTTCTTCCCTTCGTTCGTATTTACAAAGACGGCCGCGTCGAGCGACTCATCGGAATCGACATCATCCCGTCGTCTCTAGATCCATCAAACGACGTCGTTTCCAAAGACGTTATATACTCCCCCGAGCACAACCTCTCCGTCCGTCTCTTCCTTCCTCACAAAGTCCTCGTCTCCGGCGGCGTAGACAAAAAACTACCTCTACTTATCTACATCCACGGCGGAGCTTGGATCATCGAGTCACCTTTCTCCCCTATCTACCACAACTACCTCGCGTCGGTTACAAAATCAGCAAACTGCCTCGCCGTCTCTGTTCAGTACCGCCGTGCACCTGAGGATCCGGTTCC
The DNA here is from genome assembly GCF_000633955.1 of Camelina sativa. NCBI lineage: Eukaryota > Viridiplantae > Streptophyta > Magnoliopsida > Brassicales > Brassicaceae > Camelina > Camelina sativa. Next base: position 23,688,006 of record NC_025687.1, on the reverse strand, counting down.
TTCGATGTACGAAGATGTATGGTCCGCGATCCAATGGACCTTCTCTCATGCTAACGGATCTGGTGGTCCTGTGGATTGGATCAACAAACACGCCGATTTCGACAGAGTGTTTCTCGCCGGAGATAGCGCCGGAGGTAACATATCACATCACATGGCGATGAAAGCTGGTGAAGAGAACAAGAACAAGAAGAAGAAGGTGGATCTTATTAAAATCAAAGGTATCGCTGTTGTTCATCCAGCTTTCTGGGGAACAGATCCGGTTGATGAGTTCGATATGCAAGACAAAGAGATGAGAAGCGGGATCGCGGTGGTTTGGGAAAAAGTTGCGAGTCCGAATAGTGTGAACGGTACTGATGACCCGTTGTTTAATGTAAACGGATCCGGGTCGGATTTTTCGGGGCTGGGTTGCGAGAAGGTTTTGGTTGCTGTGGCTGGGAAAGATGTGTTTTGGAGGCAAGGTTTGGCTTACGCGAGGAATCTGGACAAGTGTGAGTGGGGAGGGACTGTGGAAGTGGTTGAGGAAAAAGATGAAGGACATGTGTTTCATTTGGAGAAACCTGATACTGATAAGGCTTTGAAGTTTTTGAACAAGTTCGTCGACTTTATTGCTACTGGTTGATGAATGTTTTAATCTTCATGATTTTGAATTTGGTTATGTAATCTTGGATTTGAATTTGGTTTATGTAATCTTATGTTTTTAACCGGGTCGGTTTGAATTTGGTTATGTAATTTACTAATTTTATGTTTTCAACCGGGTCGGTTATCTATTTTCTAATTTTCGTTAATTCCTTATCCAAAAGCACATCCTCCGACAAAAGTGATAAAACCAAACAAACGCACATTCTCTATCGGACACTAGATAAGTAGATAGATAGCAACCTTCGCCGGATAAAATATTCCGGTGACCATGCTCCGACGAATCACCTTTTCCTCTTCGTAATCTCTCTTCGTTTGCTTAACTCGCCAGCTCCCTCGCTCTCACTCGTCACCGACAACCATCGTCTCCGGCCGCGTCATTCGCCGACTATCAACTATCATCCGCTGTTTTAGTTCACACTCTTCATCTGAAATCATCTCCGAGCATCCTCCGTTCATCCGGGTTTACAAAGACGGTCGTATCGAGCGTCTCTCAGGCACCGAAACCGTCCCGGCTTCTCTAAACCCACAAAATGACGTTGTTTCAAAAGACGTTGTATACTCGCCGAAGCACAACCTCTCCGTTCGTCTCTTCCTCCCTCATAAATCCACACAACTCGTCGCCGGTAATAGACTCCCTCTACTTATCTACTTCCACGGCGGAGCTTGGATCGTCGAGTCCCCTTTCTCCCCAATCTACCACAATTTCCTCACCGAGGTTGTCAAATCCGCAAACTGCCTCGCCGTCTCTGTTCAGTACCGCCGTGCGCCGGAGGATCCGGTTCCGGCTGCGTATGAGGACGCATGGTCCGCGATCCAGTTGATAGTCTCTCACTACGGTGGGTCTGGTCAAGAAGAATGGATTAACAAATACGCCGATTTCGAAAGAGTTTATCTCGCCGGGGATAGCGCCGGCGGTAATATATCGCATCACATGGCAATGAGAGCTGGTAAAGAGAAGCTTAAGCCAAGAATCAAAGGGACTGTGATTGTTCATCCAGCTTTTTGGGGAAAAGATCCTGTCGATGAACACGATGTGCAAGACAGAGAGATCAGAAACGGAGTTGCACAAGTTTGGGAAAAGATTGTGAGTCCGAATAGTGTTGATAGAGTGAATGATCCATGGGCTAATGTAGTTGGATCCGGCTCGGAATTTTCCGGGATGGGATGTGAGAAGGTTTTGGTTGCGGTGGCTGGAAAAGATGTGTTTGTGAGGCAAGGTTTAGCTTACGCGGGGAAGCTGAAGAAGAGTGGGTGGCAAGGTACGGTTGAGGTGATGGAGGAAGAAGGTGAAGATCATTGTTTCCATCTCTTAAACCCTAGTTCTGAAAATTCTCCCAAATTTATGAAGAGGTTTGTGGAGTTTATCACCGGTTAAAGAATCTCTCTGATTAAAATTGTTGTTTTTGTTCGGTCGTCCAAGTGTAATATGAATTAATTTTTATGTATCCTTTGTGTTTGATTTGGTTTATGTAATTTAGGTTCAAGAAATCAATTACATGAATGAGACAGACTTGTTTGTGGTTGTCTTTTAAAAATATTTTCCATAGCAAAACCAGTAACACAAAAGCTCCAAAGAGACTCTCGTCGGTGGACGATTAGTAGTAATCGTGGCCGCGGTACGTGGCATCAACAACTAATCGTTAATGGTCTAGTGTAATTTACAACGTTTTCTTCTTCTTTGGTTACGTGTTTTCGTAACTTTTATTAAGTGTGTCTTCTCTACCAACTATGTGACCCAACAAAGTCGTAGCCATGTGTTAGTTATACCTTGCATCTCTTTTTTTTTTAATGGGATGTCTCTCCGAAGGGACCTTGCATTTTTTTTACTTGAATACTTGCTAAAAAAAACAGTAATACACTTTCGTTTTAGATACGTTCTCTGCGTTGACATGTAAACAAATGACAACAAACACCCAAATTTATCATCGAACAATAAATATTTGTGTTCAAATGAAAATTAATAGATATTGTAAAATATGTCCACCTCAAAATTGTGTATAATATGCCGAATATCTAGATGAGTTCTACGAATTTATAAAATTTGCATGTCACTGTATGCATCGAATTAATTTGGCACAATGATTGATTTGTGAATTGTGATGATAACGTTTAGGCGGATTTTAACTCCTAATTAAAAAACAAACGATTGAAAACTCGTCATTATCCTAATTTTATCTTAATTTTGTGGCTATTAGGAATATCAGGCTCGAATAATTAAACTAGATATTAGACGGGATCATACAAATAAACTAATAAAACTACTGAAATAAAAAGACTAGATACATTTACAATGACAGTTACGTTTTGGTATACACTATTGGTCCACCCCTAAGTTATGGAAAGCAATCTAAAAGAAACTAATGATACGTAACACTTACTAACAAAATGACAATGAGATATGACAAATCTAGAATTCAGACAATTCTACCTCTCTGTAATTTAACTGTTAACTATATAAGCTGATAACTTAATCATCATTTTAATAAGACGTATAATTGAAATCTCGTATAAATTAACCAAACTTCACTCTGTTCTCTTTTCCAAAAAAGATGGAATCTGACCACACCACAGATCATCATCATCATCATCTACCATCCATCCAAATTCACAAGAACGGCCGTGTCGACCGACTTGTCGGCAGTGACATCATCCCAACGTCGTTAAACCCGAAAAACGACGTCGTCTCAAAAGATGTCGTATACTCCCCGGAGCACAACCTCTCCGTGCGTATGTTTCTCCCTCATAAATCCACAACCCAAGGTAACAAACTACCTCTACTTATCTACTTCCACGGCGGAGCTTACATCACTCAATCTCCTTTCTCTCCGGTTTATCATAACTACCTCACCGAGGTTGTTAAAACATCTAACTGCCTCGCCGTGTCGGTTCAGTACCGTCTTGCCCCGGAGCATCCAGTTCCCGCGGCTTACGATGATTCTTGGTCCGCTATTCAATGGATCTATTCTCACTCTGATGATTGGATAAACGAACACACCGACTTCAACAGAGTCTTTATCGCCGGAGACAGCGCCGGAGCCAATATAGCACATCAAATGGGAATAAGAGCTGGTAAGGAGAAGCTAAAACCAAGAATCAAAGGTATCGTAATGGTGCATCCAGGTTTTTGGGGGAAAGAACCCATCGACGAGCTCGATGTGCAAGAAGGAGAAGTCAGAAGCAAGATTGCGTATATTTGGGAAAAGATCGTGAGTCCTAATAGTGTAGATGGAGTGGATGATCCGTGGTTTAACGTTGTTGGCTCCGGGTCGGATATATCCGGATTGGGATGTGAGAAAGTTTTGGTTGCTGTGGCCGGTAAAGATGTGTTTTGGCGGCAAGGGTTGGCTTATGCGACGAAGCTGAGGAAGAGTGAGTGGCAAGGAGTGATTGAAGTGGTGGAAGACGTAGAGGAAGGACACTGCTTCCATCTCCATAACCCTAATTCTCAAAATGCTTCCAAAATGATGAAGAGATTTGTAGAGTTTATAATACAATAAAACGTTATCACTAATAAACAAAACGTGAAATTGTTCGATTACTCGGTTTAGTCCATTCGCTAATAGGGTATTGTAATTTGTACATCCGGTTTACATTTACTAACCGAACGGAATCGAACCAAACCGGTTTAAGCTATTTCTATGTTGTGACTAGGCCTGGGCATAAAAACTGTACCCGAATATCCAATCCGGAACCCGACCCGAAAAACTGGATTTGGGTTGGGTACGAGTTTGCCTATAAAACTTTATTGGGTTCTATTTTCTAATACTCATGGGTTCGGGTTAGGGTCGGGTAATACCTGGTACCCATTTAGGTACCCATTAAACCCGAACATATAAACATATTTATAATATTTATCATTAATATAATGCAATTACCCCAAAATTATGATTATAGTTTTGAATATTTCATTTAGTTTTATACCTAAATATCAAAAATAATCAAAATATCTAAAATATTTTGTTATGTAAATCAAAATTTAACTAAATTTATTTAAATTTAATTATATTTGTCGGGTACCCGGTAGTTCGGGTACTAATCGGGTTCTAAAATTTGTAACCCAAACCGACCCGAACCCGATAGTACTCAAACCGAACTGAATCCATATATCTAAAAATATTCAATGGATTCTATTTTTCTAAACCCGTTTACCCGAACCCGAGTGGATAATATTCGAATCCGAAAGGGTTACAGGAATGTTCAGCCCTAGTTGACCAAAGAAAAGAAAATATATTAATTCCGCCACGGAGAAAACGACCTTAAAATAAAACTCCTCGCCGGAGAAATAATTCCGGTAGCCATGCTCCGTTCGGTAACTTGTTCCCCGTCTCTTGGCTCGACCTCTCTCTTCTTCCGCTTTTTTCGTCAGTTCCCTCGTTCTTTCTCGTCGACGAACGCCGTCAGCCGCAACATTCGCCGGCTTTCTACTCCAGAAGCTGCTGGGAGACGGCTACTTCTAAGCCGCGGCTTTAAGCTTCGCTCCGCCGCGAGCCGCAGTCTCAGTGGCCAGTTCTCTCGCTTATCCATTCGCGCCGTCGCTACACAACCCGCACCTTCTTATCACGGTGAGGTTCTTTAGCTGGATTTGAAACTGTGTGCTCTGTACCTTTTCCCCAGTTTAGGATAGATGTGAACCTTTTACTCTATTCTTGATTGTACGCCATTTCTGATGAGTGGCTTTGTGTCTAATGTAGGACAAGATGAGGCTGAGAAGCTTGGATTTGAGAAAGTGTCGGAAGAGTTTATCTCAGAGTGTAAATCTAAGGCTGTTCTCTTCAAACACAAGAAAACCGGTTGCGAGGTGATGTCTGTTTCAAACGATGATGAGAACAAAGTGTTTGGCATTGTTTTCAGAACTCCTCCGTAAGTTAGCTTATATTTTGTATAGGTGACTTATGGGTTCTGTTCAGTTCTTTTGTTGATCTAGGATAGTTTTACTCTTTTCAGTTGGAATTGTCTTTACCAGCTACTAATTGTAATTCTCCAGTTTAATTAAACAGGTTGTAAGTGGTTGGCATTGGTTAAGATGATAGTTTGGTTCTTGATGCAGGAAAGATTCTACTGGAATCCCTCACATACTGGAACATAGCGTATTATGTGGTTCAAGAAAGTACCCACTGAAAGAGCCATTTGTCGAATTATTAAAGGGAAGTTTGCATACCTTCCTTAATGCATTCACATATCCTGATAGGACTTGCTACCCTGTTGCTTCCACTAATACAAAGGTAATAATACCGTAAATACTCGTTTCTTTCCCAAGCTCTATCTTTGTGCTATGCGTACATATGTTCAAGTTTGGTCTGATCACATTTCATCATTATCTATGTTAGGATTTCTATAATCTTGTTGATGTATACTTGGACGCTGTGTTCTTCCCCAAGTGTGTGGATGACGTTCACACTTTTCAGCAGGAGGGCTGGCACTATGAACTTAACGATCCTTCAGAAGACATATCTTACAAAGGTTTTTATGTTACAGATGCCTAGTTTAAAAGCTGTTTTCTATACCTTGCTTTGTATTAACTTGGTCTTCCTGTCTCTTTGTTAATGTTTCACATATCAGGTGTTGTTTTTAATGAGATGAAAGGTGTCTATTCACAGCCTGATAATTTACTAGGGCGGATAACTCAACAGGCAAGTTTTGATTGTTCCTTTAATTTCTGGAACAATTTCTCCAACCAATCTCGTACTAAGAGTGATTTTCTGTAAATATCTTAAGTGGATGGTGCAGTGTATGAATTATATAGCTTACCTGATTAGATGTGTGTGCGTTTGCATGTGCGCATCTGTATTTAATATTTTGTTGATTTCTTACTCTGGTCATCACTTCAAAATCTGTTCTTAATCTGCCTTCATTATTTTTTTGGCACTGTAGTTCTTATTGTTCTTCTATTTTATTTTTAATAGGCCTTATGCCCAGATAATACATATGGTGTTGACAGTGGAGGTGATCCAAAAGATATCCCGAAGCTTACGTTCAAGGAATTTAAGGTTTGTTAAGCAGTTTATGTGATTTAATTATATGTTGAAATAATATGAAAATATACTGCAACAGAATCGTAATGATATGTATGACTTCTGATGCATAATATTATATTCTTTATGTGGTGATAATCCCAGGAGTTCCACCGTCAGTATTATCACCCAAGCAATGCCAGGATATGGTTCTATGGAGATGATGAACCAGTTCACCGCCTCCGCGTCTTGAGTGGTAAAGAGCCATATCTTATATTGTATTTTCTTTAGGAGATTGTCCTCGGCTTGATTTATGCTCTCGATTGTGTTGTTATACAGATTTTGTGACTGTTTTACTAATTTGTGCAGAATACTTGGACATGTTTGATGCAAGTCCAGCTCGAGATAGTTCAAAGGTTGAACCACAAAAGCTATTCTCTGGACCACGCAGGATAGTTGAAAATTACCCTGCTGGTGAAGATGGTGACCTTAAGAAGAAGCATATGGTGTGCCTTAATTGGCTGCTTTCTGACAAGCCACTGGACTTACAAACTCAACTCGCACTTGAGTTTTTGGATCATTTGATGCTTGGGACTCCTGCTTCCCCGTTAAGAAAAATCTTATTGGAAAGCGGTTTAGGAGAAGCTCTAGTTAATAGTGGGATTGAAGATGAACTTCTCCAGCCCCAGTTCAGTATCGGTATGAAAGGTGTTTCCGATGATAATGTCCAGAAGGTTGAAGAGTTGATCATGACTACTCTAAGAAAGTTGGCAGATGAGGGGTTTGATACTGATGCTGTCGAGGCATCCATGAATACCATTGAGTTTTCTTTGAGAGAAAGCAATACAGGGTCGTTCCCTCGTGGTTTATCACTTATGCTCCAATCAATTGTGAGTTTATCTGCCTTTTTCTTATGTTTTTCCTTATCTATTATAGTATTGTTTCTTATTTTAGTGTTGGATGCTTAGGCGAAATGGATATACGACATGGATCCCTTTGAGCCATTAAAGTATGAGGAACCATTGAAGTCCCTGAAAGCTAGAATAGCTGAAAAAGGATCCAAGGCTGTCTTTTCCCCACTGATAGAGCAGTTTATTTTAAGGAACCCTCATCGTGTTACTATCGAGATGCAGGTAGTTTTCTTTTCCGAGTTTCTCATTGCTTTCTAATGTTTCTATTACTCTATTTTAATAATACGTTTCATCAGCCTGATCCCGAAATAGCCTCTGAAGAGGAAGCTGAGGAGAAAAATATTCTAGAAAAAGTTAAAGCAAGTATGACAGAAGAGGATCTTGCAGAACTAGCGCGTGCCACAGAGGAGTTGACATTGAAGCAAGAGACTCCTGATCCTCCTGAAGCACTGAAATGCGTTCCAAGTTTAAACTTGAGTGACATTCCAAAAGAACCTATATATGTTCCCACTGAGGTGATAATTTTATTAGCTCTCTGCAGTTGTTGGATCCCTAATAATTTTTTCGATGCTGATATGGTCTTTTATAGGTTGGAGATATCAATGGCGTGAAGGTTTTGCGGCATGATCTCTTTACAAATGATATACTCTACACTGAAGTAGTCTTTGATTTGGGTTCACTAAAGCATGAGCTTCTTCCACTCTTACCACTCTTCTGGTAACTTGTTGGCTTCTACATCTGAGTTTTTGACCTTAGGCTTTATATTCTGCTTTTGGGGTTTTCTCCTAATTTTTCCAGAAATGCAAGTGGTGAAATATTTAATGAGGAATTGCTATAAAATAATTCCATCAACCCCTGTTCGGTAGATTAAATCTCTAAACAAATCACTATTTTCGATCTCTTTAAACATTTTGTATGACATATTGCTTGGTTTTTGTCCGAGAGAGGCTCCATGGCTATTTTACTATTCTTGAAATTTTATTTTAGTGCTCTCAACAACACTCAGTTGAAATTATATGCCAAAAGGCCAGCTTCCAAGCCTTCTGCTGCAGTGTCATGGTTTGTTATACGATTCTTGGTTGCATTTTAGTGATAGCAGTATCAACGACTGATATCTTCTTCTCCTACTAAAGTTTGTTTCTAATTTAGTGGTAATTTCGTAGTATCTTCTTTGCAAATTTCTTTCTTGTATCACCCTCGACATTTGCATGCTATGTTTTTTTATCTCCCATAAGTTTGTCTGGCGGTTGTTCCAGTTGCAGTTTATCATCAGAGTATATGAGACACCCTATGCTAAATTCGTAATTTTTAACGCCTAGATAATTCCTGTCTTGACAGTCAATCATTGCTAGAGATGGGCACGCAAGACTTGACCTTTGTCCAACTTAATCAGTTGATTGGAAGGAAAACCGGAGGGATATCAGTTTATCCCCTTACATCCTCTGTGTGGGGTAGGGATGATCCATGTAGCAAAATCATTGTGCGTGGAAAATCCATGGTTGGACGCGCTGAAGACCTTTTTCACCTGGTAATTTTTGCTTTAACATCTTTAACTTATCATATATAGTTGGAGGTTTGCGTATGTTAATATAGTTAATGTAGAATTTTGTAGCTGGTAGATCAGGTCCCGTTTTCTTGGGCCTCGAAACGGAAAAACGAAATACAAAATTAATCTTTTTGCCTCATGTCCTATAACTCGTTGCTATATCTTTTTGATACCTGTTATTTCCATCTCTTTATCGGAAAACAAAAGCTTTTTGCTATATATGTTTGTATCCTCCTGTCTCTTGATCACTTCCCTCTTCAAGCACAAATGCTCACTTTTTATCTCTCCTTGTGCTCATTCCATTTGGTAAGCAGTGTCTGATACTATTTCTGCTTGTTCAAGGTAGAGTATAGAGGTAGACTAGATTATCACTTGCTACTTGAAAACTGATTCTGTTTATTTTAGAGTATGTGTCTATTCAGAATAAATCTTAACTCTCGAGTTTAAAGTAGACAATAATGTAGATATTGAACATAGCTGTAGCTGATTTCCAATAGAAATTCATTCACTTTGCTGCAGATGAAGTGTGTGCTGCAAGAGGTGCGATTTACAGATCAACAACGGTTTAAACAATTCGTCTCTCAGAGTAGGGCCGGAATGGAGGTATGCAGTTCTTTCTTCCTTTTGCATAAGAATTACAACATGGTGGTAGTAGTATAACACCAACTCGTGTTCATTTCAGAGCCATTTGAGGGGAAGTGGTCAAGGAATTGCTGCTGCGAGGATGGAAGCAATGTTGAACGTTGCTGGATGGATGTCTGAACAGATGGGTGGTCTCAGGTTGGAACTTGATAACTCTTTCTTAAATTGCTAGTTCTCATCATTTGTGTAGTAGCATCTTGATTTGATTGAAACCTGGCTGTGGAATAAGAAACTTCATTCACATTTTTCTGAAACTTGTAGAGAGCCTAATTGTGTTTTGATTTTCTCTTTGTAGTTACCTTGAATATCTACATACTCTCGAACAGAAGGTGGATCAGGACTGGGAAGGAATTTCATCGTCGCTTGAGGAAATCAGAAGATCTTTCCTTTCCAGGAATGGTTGCATTGTTAATATGACTGCTGATGGAAAGTCCCTTACAAACACTGAAAAGTTTGTTGGAAAGTTTCTTGATTCACTCCCTGAAAAGCCGTCTGGTGGACTCGTCACTTCGGATGCACGACTACCATTGAGAAATGAAGCTATAGTAATACCAACCCAGGTAAACAAAATGAAAACCCATCGCTCAACTTTGATTATAATTATATCACTATTTTATTCATGCATGGCCTCTCGACAGGTGAATTATGTGGGGAAAGCAGGTAATATATACAGCAGTGGCTATGAGCTTGATGGGAGTTCATATGTTATATCAAAGCATATTAGTAACACATGGTTATGGGATCGTGTTCGTGTAAGTGGTGGTGCATATGGGGGTTCCTGTGATTTTGATTCACATTCAGGTAAAATTGCCTCCTTCAGAGACTTTTCCTGACGTTGACATGTTATCCTTTAGACCTGACCTTTGGATTTTCTCTTGTGCAGGAACATTTTCGTTCTTATCTTACCGTGATCCCAACCTATTAAAGACTCTAGACATATATGATGGAACTGGGGATTTCTTACGTGGCCTTGATGTTGATGAAGACACCCTTACTAAAGCAATCATTGGGACAATTGGCGATGTTGATTCATACCAACTCCCTGATGCCAAAGGTTATAGCAGGTATGATATTTATCTCTGTGCTCTTCTTCTCTGGTCTTTGGTGGCCTTTTCTCAAGGAATGTAATGGATTCTGAATCTAATTTCCTAACTCTGTCTCCAGTTTGTTAAGGCATTTACTTAATGTAACCGACGAAGAGAGGCAAATAAGGCGCGAAGAGATATTATCAACAAGGTTAACGTCGTTCTCTCGTTTTTTCTTTTAACGTATATATATATATATCAATTTAAACTAGTGTTAGGAGCTTAATGACTTCTTTGAATATAATTAAATAGCCAGTTCTTCAACATAGTTATTCTCAAACAGATTCGGAAAGTAACTTTCTCTTTGATCTCGCAGTTTGAAGGACTTCAAGGAATTTGCAGAAGCAATTGACTCTGTGAAAGATAAAGGCGTTACAGTGGCCGTGGCATCACAAGAAGACATCGATGCAGCAAACAAAGAACGCCCAAACTTTTTCGAAACGAAGAAGGGTCTTTGAGTCTGAGACACTCTTAAAAAGTAGCTTAGCACAATGAGGAAGAAATTTCTTAGGTTCATATTATTTTGTGGTTTATTTCACTGTGTTTTACATATAGAGTTATACGCCAACATCATGAATTTATCATAGTTGAAATAAAGCGTTTTTACCTCAAAACACAGGCTTTTTAGCTACTGTTGCATTTAAATCGTTAGTTTTTTCCCTAGTTCTATTTATATTCCATGTTCTTATCAGCAGAAGTGCTCGAGGATTTTCGTGTACCTTTTAGGTTTCAAAACCAGTCTTAGTTAAAAATGATGAATCAGATAGACATTAGTTTCATGACTTCATCATTGGCTGGGATCGAACAGTGCATGTGCTTTGGTAAAAAATATTGGCTCCCAATCATCTACTATTACTTATCATGTGTCCTGATCTTGTTACCTTCATCCTTTGTAATGTTTCTCATGCTTTATGTGTTTTTCGTTTTTTGAATTAGGTCTTAAACAATCCGAAGTGAAGTTAAAACTTTTACCCTTTTAGAGCATTGGCAATTTGGCGTAAAGAATCTCTAGGTACTTTTTTGAAGTGAATTAGTCTTTAAAGAAACTTTTTTATTAACATCGATTCATAAAGATACTTTTATGGTTAGTCCATAAATAAAGATACTTGTATTGGTGGTGAACCTTTTTGGCCTCATCCTTTTACCATTATCTGTGGAAATTCTGATCACATCATTATTCTGAGTAGATTAGTCCAGGAAGATACTTGTATGGGTGGTAAATAGCAACATCATGGATAAATGATTGAATTGAATATACATTTTGGAGATTAATCAATTTTGATAAATTTTGGATAAATGATTGGATTGAACATTTCATTCAACTGTTTTTTCGATTGAATTGAATATATATATATTAATTATAAAGTATTAACTCACTCACCAAATTCCATGAACTAATAACAAGGCATCCTACATCCCTTTTCTTTTCACTTTTAAGAGTTTTTAAGATTAAATGTTTAGAAGTATACTCTATACAATAATTGGTCTTCACAGTTACAATGGCATATATGCAGTGAATTTTATAACAATTTTATGGATTTTACAGATACAATTATGGACATAATGAATTGATTGTATGTGTTTTTGTTTTTCCGGTGACATGTGTAAATGTTATTATTAACTACAGTAAATGGAAAAACACCGATAGTACATGGTGGAGCGACAAATAAGAAAATTAATTTCTTATATCCATCCAAATTTAATGCTTGTTAGCACAATTATTTAGTAACGGTCAATTATTGCTCATTATTTCACTGCCAAAAAAAAAAATCCAAATTGGTCCCATTTTTTATTAGAAGGAATTAAAAGTGTAAATTCTTAACCCATTCTGGCATTTTTGGACATGTAGAGATTTCATGTAAGAGCTTGATATTTTAAAGATGGTTTTTGTTTTTTTTTTTGTTTTTGTCATTTAATAAGTCCCCTAATAAATACTGTATTAATTGATTGTATTTATAGTTCTGTCTCAACTCTCAAGAGGTACTCGTAAGAAAGTGAATCCTTTAGGTTCACCTGACGGCTTAAGTAACTAACTAATTGGGATTTAGACACTAATCTAGTCATCGATGATTTTACTATAGAGATTATATTTTCCCGCGTTATATATTAGCCTAATTATATATTTTTCTAAACTTATTATACAAATATGTATTTCAAGATTGTGAAACTTAGATCAGAAAAACAAAAAGACAGCTATTTTTTACAGCTTGATCCAAAAAAGTACTATTTTTACAGCATATACTAAACGACGACGTTTTTTGCCAGTTGCTTTAAAAGGAAGCTAAAAACGGCAAAAAAGACGCGCCGTTTCGAATCCCGACGGCGTCTATGTAGGAGGAAAAAAGAAAACGAGGGTCCGTAACGGCGCCGTTACCTGCTTCCCACCGTCAACGGCCCATTCATCCGCTATAGCCAAGGCCCAATAATTAAATCTCAGCCGTTGAATTAATCAACGGCTCTAGATCCATCGCCTTCCTTCCTCCCTCTCTCCTCCCCCATATACCCAAAACCCTTCCTCCTCTGTTTTTTCTCATTAACCAGAGAGAAACCCCAAACTCTCTCTCTCAAAAAAAAAAAAAAACAAAACAAATGAGCTTGAGAGAGATGAGCGAGACAAAATCGTTGATATTCAAGAGAAACGCTGAGTTCGAAGGATCAAACATCAAGAGGATAAGACTCGATGATGATGACGACGACGTTTTACGCTCACCGACGAGAACGCTTTCTTCTTCTCTGTCATCTTCTGCTCTAGCTTACTCGGTTTCAGATTCCGGAGGTTTTTGCTTCACCGTTTTATCTGAAGAAGAAGACGATGATCATCGTAGCTCAAGCATCAGCTCTGGTTGTTCTAGCGGTGAAACTAACGAAATCGCTACGTATACTCGTCTTGCTTTTTTAGATCTGGAGGTGAAATTTCAAAAACTCGATTCTACAAATTTTGAATTTCTCTGTTCAGATTTTTGTTTTTTTTTTTATTGAAGACTGGTAACACAATAAATGCTCTGAGAAAGATCTGATTACGTTTTTTTTTTCAAAATTTAATTTAACGAACGATTAAAGAGTAATTGATTGTTTCCGTTTCAGGCTCATCAAATCTCCGAAACCGAAACCGAAACCTCAACGTTAATCTCCAACAATTTCAGGTAAAATACTAAACATCAAACGTTTCAAAGCTTTCTTCATCGTTTCGTCTATAAATTCATAATCTCGGCGATTTACAGAAAACAGGGAAGTCTAGTAAGCGAGAAACAGGGAGAAACAGCTGAGATGGACTCGGCGGCGACGAGAAGAGGGAACAGAGAAAGACGGAGATGAGTAAGATGAAGAAGAAGAAGATGGAGAAATCACCGACGCAGGCGGAGCTTGACGATTTTTTCTCGGCGGCGGAGAGATTCCAACAGAAACGATTCACAGAGAAGTGAGTTAACTTTTTCTTGATTTTAATGAATGGCGTAGGATATCATCAAAACTCATGCGCATAATAGCAAAAGTGTGTACTTTTTTTTTTTAATAAACGTGTGTGTTGTTGTTGTTGTTTGGATAAAAGGTACAACTACGACGTCGTTAACGATACGCCGCTTGAAGGTCGGTACCAGTGGGTTACTCTGAAGCCTTAAAGAAAGAAAGAAAGGGAAGAAGAAGAAGAAGAAGTAAAAGAAAAAAAGACAGTGCTAATGTTAATTACACGTAGTAGTACTGTGAGTTTTTGTCACAGTCAGTCAGTAATCGTGTTTTTTGAATCTCTCATTTTCATTTGTGTACAGAGTCCTCTAATTTTAATTTCCGACTTTTATCAAAAAATATTTTTAACTTCTTCTGCGTAACCAATGACAACTTTTTTTATCTTCTCTCCAAAGCCTACCTTGAATTTGTGTTTTCAACAAAAGTTGAGTGGGGGTTACAAATTAAAATTGGAATTATTGTGTCAGTAGTAAAGTTGCAGTTATTTAATTTTTTTTTTTTTTTTTGTCAGTTTTGGTGTTGTGTGTTTTGGTGTTGTGCACATAATTAGCATTTTCATGAAATTGGGAGCTTTTGTATATAATGAATTTGGAAAGCTATTTATTGTTTTTCATCCTTCTCACTCACTCACTCACTATTAACATCAACCTGTGTTTTACAATTTGTTTCTTTCATGTGTGTACTTTACTGTTACTAAATAATAATGGTAAACAATTTTTTTGTTTAAAAGGAATTAAAATTGGAAAGGAAACGGTCTATGTGGCATAGGGATATATATAAATCATACAGTTGGTTGGTATGTACTTTTTTAATATAGTTAACAATTATTATATATCTTTTGTTAAAAATAGACTTTTTGAATGCTTCCAATTGGGTTACTTTTGTTTCTTGTATGTTCAAGTTGCAAATTAGTAGTACTAATTTTCAGAGAAATAAATATAGATGAAAATATTAGTTTAATTGAGAAGTTTAAAATTCAAAATACAAAAAAAAGGAAGAGAGAGAGGAATTGATTTGGGAGGAGGAGGAGGGGGAGGGGGAGTGGTAAAAAAGAGGATCTCATCATTACCTGATTCCGTTGGGATTATATTCCCTTTTTTCAATTTTTATTTTTGTTTATTTGCTTTTTACAGCAGACAACGGCGCGTGTCTGCACGTGCTTTCTGTTATTTTAGTTTTTATTTTTCTTTTTTTGCGTTTATTTATCTTTTTCCTCCTTATTAATGTACTTTTTGCGAACTGACTGTTATATTCACTTAACAAGGCGATTTTTTTCCAAAGGATGATACTGATTTATAAAACAAAAAAAAAAAAAGTAAGAATTGAACATCATAAATAGGTTGATCTCTTCCAACAAGCCACGTGATGGAGGAGGAAGGGTAGTTTTGTCAACACGAAAACAATGAAAATATACATGTTGTGAGTGACTTGGTGACCAGGCAAATGTAATTTTTGCTTTTCTATTGTTAACAACTGTTCCTATCTATCTAGCTAGTAGCTATCGTGCCACATCATTTTTTTTCTTCAATTTAACTAAAATTAATAATAATTTAATAAAAAATTTAGTGAGATGGGATATAATATAATGTTTAAATGTATACCCTTTCCACTTAAAAACGGTATTTATAACCTTTTTTAAAAACTTTGATTTCTTTGCATATGTACCTTTAACGTCTATTTTTGTTTCAATAAAAAGAAGTTCAGTTGTTAAAAAGTTTATCTCTTTGGTCGGCGAAAGTAATGGAGATTGTAGATGAAAGAATGGGTAAAATGATGACTCAGTCTTTTTAGTCATGTAAAAAATGGTTTGATACATGATTTCTTTTTTCTTTTTCTTTTCGTAAGTTTTAAAAATTCAAATAGGGTGATAAAAAGAAATGACTAGCAATAAATATTGAAAAAGTGAATTAATGTGAGTTAAAATAAAACTTGGGGAAGGGGAGACTAGTAGTAGTAGGGGGAGTATTACAAGACTGCATGGCTTGGATCTTGTGAAATACTTTATTTTATACATCAGGATCCAATGTTAGTTCATTCAGTATATGGCTATAGACTGTTGAACCTTTCCGTGCACACACAAGTTTACCCCTACCCACACGTGTTCCTTCTGCTTATTAGTATATTGCCAAGGTTGAAAGAATAATAAAAAAAAAATAACTGACTATACTACTCCTATTTCTTTGCAAATTATTCTATTCTATATGGTTAATTGGCAAATTAACACGTTATATTATTAACTAATCCCATTTTTTTAATATATATATATATATGTATATTCATACAGTTTAAACTTTATTGGTTTTCACTTAGAAAAAAGCTACACTTTAAACCTCTGGTTTGGAGGACTCTGGACAACAATATGTTTTTACTGTATTGGGTTTGTTGTTGTAGTGTTTAATGGGCTTTTAAAACCCACTAATATTGTTGGGGCATATTTTGTAACACTTAAAAAGCCGTACGTCTTATAAACAAAGTTTTGCAAATAACGATGGCGGACGACGGTGCCTCCGCCTCCTCGTAAGAGTCCTAAGCCACTGCTCCGATTTAAGCGAAGAAGAAGATTTAAACTGAGTCAGCTCTTTCCCTGATGTGATCCTCCAACAGATACTCTCTTTGATTCCGGTTAAAGTAACTTCAGCCTCATTTCTTTTGGTCGGTCCCAACAATGTCGTCACTTTTCAATGTATATGCAAATGTCCCGACAATGTAATTTTTCTTTATAATGTCCAACATAGTTATAGCGTTGTAGGGATGAATGTTACCTCTCAGCAGCAATCGCATAATCCTCGTTTGTTCGTATGTAATAGTAACATTTTTTTGTTTTTTTGTACAACTTGGATGTACGTAGTAATAGTAACCCGGCCCATAAATAGTGATAGTATTACCGAATTTAGTTACTCTCTCAACAAAGATATCCCTGCGTTGATATTGGCATTCTTCATCTCAACGTTAGTTCGTTAATTACCTAGAAAAGTCTACCTTCTTGGGATAACGATCTAAACTTATATACAGTACTGGCCCCACATTCACAATTACCCTACCAAAAATATTAAAATGTGCCCTTTTCACATATTACAAAAAAACGTTTACAAATTCCAAAAACAGTCGAATAACCATAAAGGAGTTAAACAATACACTCTCAATCACGAAATTTGGCTCTACTTATACTTTTGTTTGCAAAATCATTCATCAATGTCACATAATCAAGCTTTTCAACCATAGACGTCTCAATTGATAGCAAAGCCAACCCATTCAATCTCTCTTGTGACACGGTAGACCGCAAATAGTTTTTTATCAACTTTAACTTTGAGAAACTTCTTTCCGCTGTGGCAACTGATACTGGAATGGTCAACAATATGCGATAAGCAATTTCTGTGTTTGGATAGCAGCCTTGCATTCTCTTCAAAAAATCAAGCACTTCAATAGGTTTCTGAACTTCCTTTGGTATTACTTCTCGTAGAACCTGTCGTTCAAGAAGCAGTTCCTCACCAACTATGTCAGAAACCATATCATTCCTTAGAGCAGCCTCTAGGTTCACACATGATGTCTTCAAAGTATCATCATTTGACAATTTCAGTTTCTTTAAGTCAAATAGAAATCCAAAAGTTTGTTCATACCTTGACTCAAGAGAAACTAGAGCTTGATCAATAAGTATGTTGAAGTAGTCAATTCTGAATCTCTCCTCTAGCGTTAATATTACGTTTTCACTAACTACTTCTCTGTCCTCATCATAGTGCTTCTTTTTTCTAATGATACGCTTTTTGTTCACGGGAAATGTAGCTTCAATCTCCATTTCTGCTGCAATTTGTGTAGCTTTAGACTTTTCTTCCTCAAAACCTGTCTCTCTGTATTTCTTAAAATATGACACAAGTCCTTTCAATTGGTGAATCGCCGCATCAATATCCATATTTTCTGACTGCAAGCTCTTGCTTACTTTATTAACAACAGAGAGAAGGTCATACCAAATAACCATACCAAATAAGAACTCGAAACCTCCAATTCCATGTGTTTCACTTAGTGCAAGAGATTCAGCATCACTTCGTGTTCCCGGATCATCAGTACTTTCAGTCAAGGTAAGTAAAGCTTCTCTGATTTCTGGGGCTTGAAACCGTATTGCTTTGACACTTTCAACATGACTTTCCCACCGTGTTTGAGACAAAGATTTAAGAGTTAGTCCTCCAACCACCTCTATCAATATATCCCACCTATTTGTTGAAGAGGCAAACAAATTATATATTCTTTGAACAATTCCAAAGAAAGACACATCTTTTGTAGAAGAAGATGCTATATCACACAACACAAGATTAAGACTGTGGCAACCACATGGTGTAAAGAAGGCTCTTGGATTAACTTCTAACAACCTCTTCTGAACTCCTTTATTCTTTCCCTTCATATTAGCTCCATTATCATATCCCTGCCCTCTAACATCATCAATATCTAACTCTAGTTCAACCAATGCATCTTGGAGAGAAGAAAACAGCCCTTCTCCTGATTTATCTTTGACAATCAGAAATGTCAAAAAGAATTCCTCAATCTTAGTTGATGTTGTAGAGACATCCACACATCGGATAATCAAAGTCATTTGTTCTTTGTGACTAATATCCGGAGTACAATCTAAAATAATAGAGAAATACTTTGACTCATGAATCTTCTTGATGATCATAACTTTGATTTCCATAACAAGCATTGTAATTAACTCATTCTGAATCTTGTGGCTAAGGTAATGCGAATAGATTTCCTTCCTTTCAACTTTTCTAATATGCTCCCTCATCACTACATCAAATTCTGCAATCATCTCAATAAGACCCAAAAAATTCCCATTATTTGCTTCACCAAGCTTATCATTATCCCCACGAAATACCAAATTTCTCTGAACTAATGTTTTCACCACTGCAAATATCCTCAATCATACCTCTCTCCAATGGCTTCTCTCTCTTCTTAGTTCTTCTTGAGCATACTTATCAATTGTCTGATTTTTTTGTAACCTCACCTCCAAATCTGTCCAGCGTGTCATACACATAACATGATCGTGAGAAACTTCATGTTGTTTTAGTCTTCTAGAAAAGTTTCTCCAATCATTGTACCCCGTACTTGCCAAGTTACCACCACTGTCTTCATGTCTAAACAACTTGCAGCAAAAACAAAAAAGCTTTGAATGCAAAAACAAAAAGCTTTATTCAAAGCTTTTGAGTATACCAACCATCTTCTATCCTGTTTCTCTCCATTGACCATTTCTCTTGTGTAGAATGCTTGAGAAAAATGCCTACCAATACTATCTTTAGGGTACCGATAACCACTTGAAAACCTTGGTGCAGGACCATTTTTAACCAACAAATCTCTCAATCTTTGATCAATGTTTCTCCAATTCCCAGGATCATAAATATCAGAAATATCTTCTTGCTCCTCACTTTGATTTTCAGTCTCATCTAGATGACATTGATCAGAATTATTGACATCTTCATGATGCTCTTCTTCCTCATCTCTGTTAGAACTTTCACCAGATTTCTCAACTTTCTTTACATACTTGAACATAGAACCTGCTATAGACTTGATGTATGCTTGTTGTTTCGCCTTCTTTTTTCTTTTATCATGTCCCGTTGGTTGACTCTTTATGATTCCAGATGGCTTCTTTTTTTTTACTCCTAATGGTGGCATCTTTCTACGAACTGAAACAAACAACAAGCAAAAGATTTATAAACAGAAACACACAATCATGGCACACAATGACACAAACCAACAATTACAATTTACAAAATGTCAAAAGCTATAAACTAAGTCTAACTAAGGAAGTAAAGAAAACGGAGAAGAGTATTATAAAATTAAAATAATTCCAAACAAGTCACAATTAGAAACAAGTCACAACTGAAACAAACGTGAAAGAAGAATATTTCTAAATTCTAACCAAACGAAAAACAAATCCAATGCTCTGCATAATTGCTTTGATCCTTTGACAATATTTTAACAGAAAACGGAAAACCAAAGCAAATTAAGAATATTGCAATTGATTTTCTGATTTCAGTTTAGAATTTTACTAAATACTAATCATCAAATTTGCAAAACTTTCTTTTTACTAATTCAACAAAGGAAAACAACACATTGGAAGGTAAAACGAACAACAAACCTCAAAAATAACTATGACTTGAACAGTTGAACTTGAAAGAAAACCAAATTCGCTCACATATGTGCAGAGAGAAGCCGTAACGTCGTCCGATTTTTTTTTTTTTTTGCTCTAGTGTTTTATAAAGATTTAGGTTTTCCACAATTTTAAAAGCCTTTTACATATCCAACAAGAAAAAAAGTCTTTTACATGTAAATAAAAAAACTCTTATACATATCCTACACAAAAAAACAGACCTTATATATATATATTGATTAAGAAATTTCTATGTAAAAAGGCTTTTAAAATTAGAGGCCCGAATCGCTTGCTTCACTTGCTTCCCCAGTGGGCCGGCCTGATTATATATAAGAGATTACATAGTGTGAGCCATTGTTGATTGAAAGTATGTCATCCCACATGGGTTAGAAAACTAAATCAAATGCTTCTATAAAGTCCGATTGTGAGAAGCAAGAAACCAAGAGATAGAGATACACGTGATGTTACCATGATTAAGTCATTAAGTGTATAACGTTGAGCATCCCAAATAGATAGATATCTTGGCAGACTTGGCTAATATGTTTCATTGTTCCTGTCCATATTTTCCCAACCAGAGATGTTTTCTAAAGTATATCTTGTTTCCATGTAAGCACAGTTTAAAACAAAAACAATAAAAGAAAGGAACAAAAATTCTTTGACTTATTTATTGGAGACTCATGAGATATGAAGATTTACAATTTGAGATTGTAACGTAACTTTAAGTCAAGAAGCCATCAAAATGTATTGGATCTCATGCATGGTGATTAATTAGGTCTAGATATGTTTATTAAGAAAACTAGAGTATGTCTCACCCGATGTGCGAGGTTAATTTTAAAATACAAGTAAAATAAATTTTGATAAAGAGATATATTAAAATTTTGTTATAAGTAAAAACTATCTTGTGAAAAAGGTAGACGACACACTTTCAAATAAAGAAACAAGTTATTATATTTCTTTGTCTTAATATACTAATTTACATTTCAATATTTTTAATTTATTGTAACGTTTATAACGAAATTTTCAATCACCAATTTATTGTCTAGTATTCATCATTTTTACTATTTTCAAATCTCAAAAAAATAATTTCATAATTTTCGTCTAAAATATGATTTATACCCTTCATTAAGACTTAAGTTAAAAAAACCAGCCGAATATGTGTAGGGGCTCAAACTCATGACTTTTTAGAGCCCTAACAACAGCCGAAACCAATACACCAGTTCTAATTTATGTAGTTTGTATCTAAATAACTAATATATATATACATAAAATTAGGTTAGATTAATCCCTGATTTTCCTGCTAGACGCTAGATCCACTTCAGTCACCCGATTAGAGTCTAGCGATTTGTTAACCAAAGATAAATATTATAATAAATACTTAATGAGACTATTTTCCAATCAACTGGACTATACACACAAATGATTAAGACACGATCATAATCAATAATCACAAAACAATCAAACCATGCAACAAAATAACATAATCCACGCACGACACCCACAATCGACAACACTAATTATTTTATGGTGCCGAACGACACTATGGATAAAATATTTGACCGACAACTCCACTCAAGTATTTTAGGGAACAAAGTAAGTTATGATCCCTCAAGAAATATAATGAAGAAGAACGCTATATATAAAATATAGCTAAAGAGAATAAGATTTGCTATAAAAAAAATTGTTTATTAATCAACAAAATGTCCTCCCCTTTTTAGGTGTACAAGGTTTCATATTTATACCCAAATAAGGAATTAATGAGGTCATTTAATCCTATGATTCTGTATTAGTATTTCCGTTTTAATTACGCATTACTTCCGTCTTCCCAATCATGTGTGTCGTCTTCGTCGCTCCCTCTACGGTCTTAAGCAGGCACCACGCGTATGGAAATCTCGATTTTCCACCTACGCTCGAAGCATTGGGTTCACTCAGAGCATCTTGGATCCATCGCTCTTCATTTATCACCACGGCCGTGACATTGCCTACCTTCTCCTGTACATTGATGACATAGTCCTTACTGCCTCATCCGAGAAACTTCTTCGCCACATAATCACGTCCCTAAGCACTGAATTTGAGATGTCGGATCAAGGCCTACTCCACTACTTTCTTGGAATTTTTGTTAAGAGGAACGACGCAAGTCTTTTCTTGAGTCAACACAACTATGCCGCTGACATACTCCATCGTGCAGGTATGAGCAACTGCAACATTAGCCCTACACCCGTGGACACCAAAGCCAAACTTGCAGTTGATGCCGATGCTCCGGTCAAGGACCCTACACTCTATCAAAGTTTAGCAGGCGCACTTCAGTACCTTAAGTTCACCCGCCCGGACATTGCTTATGCGGTTCAACAAGTGTGCTTGTTCATGCACGACCAGCGGGAATCACACTTCACTACTTTAAAGCGAATCCTCCGCTACATTAAGGGCACTATCTCTCACGGCCTACAGATTCATCGTTCGTCCGTTACTGATCTGGTTACTTACACGGACGGAGACTGGGCCGGCTGTCCTACCACGAGACGGTCTACCTCCGGCTACTATATTATCCTTCGATCAATGTCATACTTACGGAGTTTACATTATAACAGTTTTTACAGTCAAAACATCTACAACCAAATTTTCTGGAGCTAAAAATTTAAAATCAAAGTCTTTACAGACAAAAGTAACAGCCGTTACCAATAAAGACTATTATTATTTTCATTATACACTTGTCTTTTAAGAAAAAGATTTTGAACCTATATATATAGTTTAGTGAGCTAACAACAACCCAACCCATTAGTATGTATGGACTTAGTTAACTAAAAGCCCAATTGTCTGCTTTCTCTTCCTCTTCTCAACTACGACATCTTCATCTCTTCTTTTTCTTCTCTCTCCTTAATCACAACCGATGATGCTCCTGTCCCATTAATTAATCAGTGATTGATTTCCAACAGGTCCCACGCACGGCATCGCCTGGAGGATGCAAAACGTTGTATATGATTTCGAATTGTATTTCTCATTTGGTGTAATTGTGACTTGTAGCTAAAAATTTGGACTTTTAATTGCGTCGAATGAAGCAATTAATCTGAAGAAAAAAGTATTAATTTTATCCTCTTTGTTTATTATGTTTAATGTACTATTTATGTATTTGAATTTGGGTTCGTCTTGGAACAAGTTGATGTCAAACGGGCCGGTCTGCGTCTCTGGATCGTTAGCAGCGGGCAAATTCTATTTTTTGGACCGCAACGAGCTGGTCCGCTAAGCCCGCGGACATAAAAGTTATGTCCAAGTCAGCTCCGCTAAAATCTGATCCACCAACCCACGAGTATAACCTGCTAAAATCTGCAATCCGTTTGGGTTAGGCCAGCAAGACTGGCTTTTTAACTGCAAGACCAGCAAAATTTGACCCCTTGTTAAAAAAAAAAAAAAACACCAGTTCGTTTCCATAAAGGTGTTCGTTTGCAAGCTTAAGACATGTTCTGTACAAATAAGTGTAAAGGTTTCTATTAGTTTCAGAGAAAGTGTTTGTTTGAGTTAGTACTATTCAGAGGGAATTGATTCACAATATTGTGGTTCATGTTGTAGGAAAACTCTCAAAACATATGTGTGCTGGTGAATGGTGATAGATACTCACATATTAATGTAGATTATTATAGTAATGTTCTGCACCATACCATTACCAGCTGTGGTCATGGCTGCCTTGGAACCTATCAAGGATAATGAAT
This sequence comes from Camelina sativa, assembly GCF_000633955.1. Classification (NCBI taxonomy): domain Eukaryota; kingdom Viridiplantae; phylum Streptophyta; class Magnoliopsida; order Brassicales; family Brassicaceae; genus Camelina; species Camelina sativa. The sequence continues at coordinate 23,663,936 of NC_025687.1, read as the reverse complement.
AAGCTGTGAAAGCGCATATGGTATTCACCTCAGACCAGAGATGTAGTAAAAAACTATTTGGGCTCATATGTTGTCTCTTTCATCTCTACACTCTGTACATGGAGAGAGCAGCTCTGGCAATATTGATGGTTGGTCTTCATTTACTACTTTACCTTACCATAGAGAGAGTCTCTAATAGAAACACGCTCGGAGCATCAGGTGCTAAACTACTACTTCATCTTTAATTGCACAACTCTCTTTTAGGATGTCAGTTCTCACGTCCACGAGCTTCAACAAGTATGGTGTTGACCCACTGAAAAGTGTTTGGGGGTATTCAGGAGGTAAAACAATTATTTTACTACTGTTCCCTCACTTTCACCTGTAAAAAAGGAAATCTCGCCTAAAAACTGCCACATAAGAGAGAGTCAAGGAGCTCTGTATCTGATTCCCGTTAATTCTCTCTCTCATAGCAAATAGTGTTTCAGAATTTTGATCCTTTGATACTTCTTCTTGGTCAAGAAACTGAACTAACTTGTACTATTAGGTAAGCTTGGTGGAGACTGGAGAACTGTTACATCAATGGTTCCAAGATTTGCTTTTGTATTTTCTCNATTAACTTTTTCTTTTTTTTTTTTTTTTTTTTTTTTTTGTTTTTACACTTTTATACCATTACAATATTTTGATGTGCCAATATGTTATTGATAAAAAGCATCATCAGTTTCACTACCTTAAAGTTCCAAAACAAATCTGAGGCAAATTTTGTTGTTTGTGTTGATAGTTGAGAGGAAAAACGCAGTAACATTAATTTGACTTTGTAGACATGCAAACAAATAAAAAGGCTCTAACAATATAAGATGCCAATTATTTAATAGATATATTAGATCAAGCTTACCATAGAGCAAGCCCGACTTCACTTTTGATGGCTTCAATGCACTTCCCAAACGGTAGTTATAGAGATAGTAGTGGGATCAAGCTTACCAGAGAACAAGCCCAACTTCTGATGGCTTCAATGGACTTCCCAAACGGTAGTTATAGAGATGGTAGTGAAGCAGAGCACCCTCTGATGGACGAAACTTCAATTCTGTAAAGCAACTCGCATTCTGCATCACGTCCAATGCATAGAAAATATCGACACCTTTTTGCTTAGAGACGATTAGCGCATCATTCATCAGCTTGGGAAATGAGGTCTGTGTCACGACATTGTAGTAAGAATAAGCACATTGAACTGTTGTGTTTTTCGGGTTACCAGAGGCAGGGTCGGAGATAGTGCAAGGAACAGTGTAGAAGCTGCATAAGTCCGTGACCTCATAAGTTTCAGGGCTTACTACCAAGTAAGTGTGGATGACATCTTTTCTCGGGAGAAACCAGTGCTGGACATCTTCTGAATCAAAGTAAGCCGCAACTCCAAACTGGCGAAGGTATTTCCTGAGCAACTCTGTAACAGCAGGGACATCACCTCGTCCCATTTCCCTAAACCCAGGAGTGCTCGGTGCATCTGGTACTTTGTAAAGTTTGACGGTCATGGACATAGTCATTCTTTCACCAAGGGTTGCATATCCAACATCAATTAGCTTCTTCGGGTTCAACATTCTGCCCCAGTATTGGCAGGTGGTGACTGGTCTAGAGACTACATCACGTGAGGGATAAGCGGCTTGCCATATATTCTTCAAGCGGACCCTTCTAGTCACCTCCATGATCAGGATAGGAGCAAGTCTCCTAGACCTGAGATCCTTGTCGATACACAAGAAATTTATATTAGCCATGCTAACAACCTCATCACGCACCCTGATTCTTGCTGGCACCCCACTGATGAAAGCAACGAGCTTCTTAGTGGCCTTGACACGGACTCCAACATGCCAGTTCTGGTAATAACCAGGTGGACACAATGCCCACATCAGCCACTCCTTCGAGGGATGGACCTTCAAGTTACGTTTCTCAGCATAGTGAACCTTGAAAAAGTTGTAGACCTCTGAGCACATGTCATCAGATTTCATATCACATGTGATCCATTCATAGTCTTCATGAAAATTGTACGGCTCTTGCTTGACCTCAGATACCAAAGTTGGTGGCTCAATTGGGCCTTCAGGCAAAGTCGTGTCTCCCATATCCTCCAACTGCACAACAGGTTGAGTCTCCCAGAACTTATGAGTCATGGTTCCACTTCCACCTCAAGTATACTCCTTGGGATTCGGTTTCGGTTTTGGATCTGACATTTTGATGTTTCTGTCACGCTCCTTATATAGCAACAGCGATGTGTTTGGTCATTTATTCGGATTCATATTACGATGCTTTGAAATTATGGTCACCTAATCATGCAATCGTTCCTTCAATGGACTATAAAGGTCTTAGCTTTGACCAACAGATAAGTAAGTGATTATATATCTTATTTTCAACGTCTTGAGAGATATTTAAAGTTTGAAAGTTTCTTTCTAATTGTTAATTTCATCTAACTAAATTTAAGGTTTTTTCAACAAGTGGGGAATGTTGGGCATTCGGATTAAGTAGAATAGTAGATATGCCCTCATGTTAACCAGCCGCTCCACCTCATCTCCCAGTCCAATTCATTTCCAATCTTTCAGTTTTCAGGTTTCTTCAAAACTTATCGTCAGATTTAGGTGACTTCACGTGTCATCACCTACTTTCTTCGAAACTTTTCGCGCCATCATTCAGTTACGGAGACGGTCGATCATCGCAGGTAATTTGACGGACCGTTATAATAAGCCCCTCACGTTCAAAAAAACAAGACAACTCCTTACTGGCCTTTTATTTTAAGGTCCACCAATATTAATCATCCGTATCTTATTTTAAAAATACATATTTTAGTTTTGACAATTTTTTTTTTTTTTTTTTTTTTTTTAAACTTTTCTATATTTCTTCCACAGTTCCACTCATCTTATAGTTTTTCTAATTTTTTTCGTAACATTTCCTAAACCAAAAAAAAAAAAAAATGCACTTACGTATCTCAAAAATATTTTAAAGTTGATGATACGATAAAAATTGCATCAATATGTTTATGCAAAGCTCCCCAAATTGTCATAAGAATTTGTGATGTTTCACGACCTGACGTCATTTTACAGTTGATTTGTGCTAACATTTTTAACCACAATCACAAATCGTATTAATGAAAGAAAACAGTTTATGTAACGAGCTCGCCCTTTTCATAGATCACGAAGCATTAAAACATATGGATCCAGTCCACAAACTTAAATTCTCATCCTCATAAACTTCTTTTTGGTTTACCATATCCATTTATCCCAATCAAAACACTCAAAAGCACTTTCAAATCCATTTAGCCCAAAACAAAATACCCAATTTAAACTTTACCCGATTTGGAATCATCATCAACTGTCATAAATTGATGTCAACCCCGAAAAATACGGTCGAATCAGAACCGTCGGATCTACAAAACTAAACTTACAGACAAGTCATGAAATAGTACAAAACTACAACAACATGGCTTCACCACGTAAATGGGCCCCACGTTCCCACCACTTCTCTTTCAGACCTAAAGTGAATGAAACCAAACAAAGAAAGAAAAAAAAAAAAAAAAAAAAAAGCCTTAAACCCTCCGAATCTACACAACACACTCTCTTCCCTCTTCTCTTCTCTCTCTCCGCCTCCATTTTATCTTCCAAGAAACCCAAACCAAATCTAATCCTCTCTCTCTCGGTCTCCTTCATTAACCAAAAACTACCTTACCAAATTACAAATACATATCGAGAGAGAGAGAGAGAACGAAGAAAGATTCTAAATTTCTAATTCTTCTTCTTCCAACCAGATCGGATCCGAAAAGTTTCCATAAATTTTTTAAAAGATGCAGACACCAAACAATAACAACGGCTCAACAGATTCGGCGTTACCAACATCAGCAGGAACAACACCACCGTTGCAGCAATCAACTCCACCGCCTCAGCAGCAGCAACAGCAGTGGCAACAACAACAACAGTGGATGGCTGCGATGCAGCAATACCCTGCAGCTGCTATGGCTATGATGCAACAGCAACAGATGATGATGTATCCTCACCACCAATACGCTCCTTACAATCAAGCCGCGTATCAGCAGCATCCTCAGTTTCAATACGCTGCTGCTTATCAGCAGCAACAGCATCACCAGGGTCAACAGCAGCAGAAGCAGCAGCAGCAGCCACGTGGGGGATCTGGTGGTGATGATGTCAAGACCCTTTGGGTTGGTGATCTTCTTCATTGGATGGATGAGGCTTATCTCCATACCTGTTTCTCTCACACCAACGAGGTATCTATCTTCGTCTTCTAATCATATGTTTGTAATGATGCTAGATTTGATATTTTTGTAATTTAGATCGTGATTTGTTTGTTTAAATTATGTGCGTGGAATCTTTCTTTTTTTTGCGTGTTCTGACATGGAAAGTGATAGATCCGTGACTTTCTTTTTTTCCTGTTGTTGGAAAGATTCGTTATTGTGAATCCAATGTAAAATTTGGCAAGTTTTGAACTTTTTGATTGTGTTTAAGATCTAAACTGTGTAGAAGCCAAATGGTTGACATTTAGGGTAATGGAGAACTATCTTGACCTGAAAAAGGACAGACTTTTAAAGTTCATTTCATATGGCAAGAAAAGTACATTGCCACATATAGAGAACATTTCTTGTTATAGGAACAAAAAGAACTCCAAACATGTCACAGGGATCTGTTCTGTTTTAGCTTATTTTCTCTGTTTTTTTTTTTGTTTTCTTTTCCCTTTGAGCTTATTCTTTCTTGTTTTATTGTTTTGTGATGTGTTTAGGTTTCTTCTGTGAAAGTTATTCGCAACAAGCAAACTTGTCAATCTGAAGGGTATGGTTTTGTTGAGTTTCTTTCACGTTCAGCAGCTGAGGAAGCTCTTCAGAGCTTTAGCGGTGTAACCATGCCGAACGCAGAGCAGCCTTTCCGTTTAAACTGGGCATCTTTCAGTACTGGTGAGAAGAGAGCATCAGAAAATGGTCCGGACCTTTCGATATTTGTTGGAGATTTGGCTCCAGATGTGAGTGATGCTGTCTTGCTTGAGACTTTTGCTGGTAGATATCCATCTGTCAAAGGTGCAAAAGTTGTGATCGATTCCAACACCGGGCGATCCAAAGGTTACGGGTTTGTCAGGTTTGGTGATGAGAATGAGCGATCAAGAGCTATGACAGAAATGAATGGTGCTTTCTGTTCAAGCAGGCAAATGCGTGTTGGTATTGCTACACCTAAAAGGGCTGCCGCTTATGGCCAACAAAATGGTTCACAAGGTAAGTAATGATATAATCTTTGTGACTTCATAGCATATGTTTTTGTTTTCATGTTTTCTCTCTGAGTAGTATGCTAGTGGTTTTATTTTCTGTTTATGTCTCTTTTAGTAGTGAAAAATCAGTTTTTTTGAATATGAATGTTAAGTTTTAATAACTTGTTGATGCTTTTGACATAGTATCTAAAGTGAATTGTAATGTTTTCATTGGATTAGCTCTGACACTGGCTGGTGGACATGGAGGAAATGGTTCACTGTCTGATGGGGAATCAAACAATTCAACAGTAAGTTCTCTTAGCTATTACTCTGCTAACAACAATATACCTCATTGCTCATTGTCTTTTACTACATTGCAGATATTTGTTGGCGGTATTGATCCTGATGTTACTGAAGAAGACCTTATGCAACCCTTTTCCCAATTTGGGGAGGTTATTTCAGTGAAGATCCCAGTAGGAAAAGGATGCGGCTTTGTCCAGTTTGCTAACAGGTACTAACCTGTTCTTTGCTTGCCAGCTTACTCATCCAGTAGCGTGGGACTTTGTTCAATCATGATGAGCAATCCCGTGGGTGCTCATTTAAGAGTGGAGATGGGTATGTAGTTGCAATGTGTGACGTGCCATTGGTTTTGACAGGCAAAGTGCTGAAGAGGCCATCGGGAACTTGAATGGGACGGTCATCGGGAAAAACACTGTCCGGCTTTCTTGGGGACGAAGCCCCAACAAACAGGTAAAAGAAAATTAACTTGGAATAGTGTGTTGTTCTATATCAGTGAAACCTTGTATGCATTTCTATTAGTATGGTCCAGGTCAAACTAAGGGTTAGAGTTCTTTTGGGTCTTTTGACTTTTCTCTCTCTATGGAATGGATAAAGTTATAGAAATCCTTAAAAGCCAGACTCAGTAGTTGACATTGGATTGCAGTAGGTGGTGCATTGAGGGCCATAAAGACCTAGTTGAATTTATGACCTTCCCACGGTTTTTTGCTGACTATTTTGATTGGCAAATCTAATGCATATCACCTTGGCCCACTTGTCATTTCCCTGAACATTATCCAGTTACTGTAACAATTGTGATGGTTCAGTGTTTCTTCTAATTAGAGAAATTGACAGCTAATCAGTTATTAATGAGCTAGTTGAAGCCTTTTCCGACATATGTTATTGTTTATCTCGAGAGGTTGTCTTAGTTTCATGTTTGTCTAATTGTCTTGAGTCTATTTGTTGTAATCAGTGGACAAGTTAACTTAATCTCTACAAGAATGTCCTAGTCGCTTACTTCCCTACACTTGATGTTAACGTTTACTCAATCAACTATATTTTGCATCGATCATTGAGTGATAATAACTTATCAAGCCTGTGGCATGGATGATTAACCAACACGGTAGCTTTTAACCGTGATGACCGGCCGTATGTTTATTCTGCTCACTAACATTGTTCAATTTTTACAGTGGAGAGGTGACTCTGGCAACCAATGGAACGGAGGATACTCAAGAGGACAAGGTTACAACAATGGATATGCTAATCAAGACTCAAACATGTACGCTACTGCAGCGGCTGCTGTCCCGGGAGCTTCTTGAGAGTGCTGGTATGTCTCTATCATCAAAAAAACCGTGTGTCCTGGACTCACGGGAATTGGGTTAAGAAAAAAACAAGCCATTGGATGATCAAAGTGATCCGATGATAGTTGTTGGTTCGGAGGTTAGCTCGCACCATCGAAACTAAAACCTCTTAAGTCCAAAGAGGGTTTTGTATCCTGGATTTGAATCTTGCTTATCTTGCTGTCTCAGTCTCTGTCAAAATTTTGGGGTTGTCTAAAACTTGAATTTTACTTCCAGTTCTTTTTTTAAGTTTATTTGGTCTGTTACGGAGACTTCCTCAAAGCCAGAGTTTGGTCCACAATTAAGTAATCTTCCAAATCGCTTGGATCAGTTGCTAGTTTTATTTGTGCTTTTCAAGTTTAGTTTTTAGAGTCGATTTATCTTGAAAAATTTGATGATTCATGAAAACAAAAAGCTCAAGACTTGTGTTTCTCTAATCATACAATATGGTAACCTCATTTGAGAGGATCAATTTAAGAGGTAAGAAAAACAACTTACGTTTTTAAAGGTGTAGTAATCTATTGAAATGTCTAAAAATTTTGAATCCTCGTCAAGTTCTGGTAAAATGTGGGGATTTCCACTCCATCACTTTTAACAAAAAAAATTGGAATATATTTGTACAACAAAGATGTAATTGATTTGATTGGAACAACAGTTAGAAGAACACAAGACAAATCCCTCCGAGAGTTACCAGTGAGTATTTGAATAAACGTTATGCAGGGATAAACGAAATAACCACCACAATGTGATCAATCATAACTCTTCTCAGCTTAGCCTCCCTTCTACCGAGTGATGCATCAAAAAGGTCTATTGTAAAGACCAAGCAATGGTTTTTCTCTTTCTTCAACTCGTTTCCTAGCAGCTTCTCTCGCCCTCAATGCAGCTTTCTCTTCTGCAGATACTTTCTTCGGTTTCTCATCTTGTCTCTTTCTCTTGTTGTTGCCAATATCAACAGATGAAGGAGCTCCTTTCACAGCTCTTTTAGGGTTTAATGAAGCTGAGACAAGGCGGCCAGGTGGTTTCACCAAACTTGGTCCAGCTTCTGAAAAAGGTACCATAGGCTTTTTAACCAGAGGTACTTTAGTTCCTTTATCAGATGAAGTTTTAACCGCAGCATATGCCTCGTCTTGTGTCACCCAATGGCCTGTTTCATTACAAGTGTAAGCACACACACAAAAACTCTGTAGGATTATTTTTGAAAGTATGTAAAAAAAAACTCGATTACCATCACATACCTATAAAATCACTGTAATAGAATCCAGACTTTGAATCATAGTGCAGACCATTGGTCTGGTTGTAATAATAGCCAGAAGCACTGTCAAGCATCCAACCTGCCATAACAATATGATTACTACACGAAACGAAAAAAAACATATCTATGAATGAAAAAGGCTAAGAAATATGCCAATCAAAATGATGAAAGAACCTGAGAGTGACTCAAAAGAGGGAACCGTTTTGCTCTCTGGTGATGATTCTCTATAGAGTTATAGGGCATTAAAACTTATAAGTCAAAAAGTCTTTTGCAAAGATGGGTATAACATGACAAATGGAAAAATCAGACACTGATTGGTTTGTTCATACTTTTGGACAATAAAGGCAGTTCACAAATCCAGTTTCATGGAGTACGCAATAATCTCATTTTCCTCTACGACCTCAGTATGTTAGTCTATAACAAACAGATCCAAAGCTAAGCAACAACCCTGATATAAAAGCTACGTTGAACAACAAACTTACTAAATGACATGAAATAATAATTAAAAAGCAATCATGAGAGAGATACTTACCGGCTGTACCATCCTCCGGTGCACCGTTTGCTTTTGCTACTTGCTGAGCAGTTGCTATATCTTTCTGATAGCTACGAGTTGCTTTCTGAAAATAAGTTAAAGAAAAAAGTGGAGTCAGAAACAAACATTGATAAAGAGTATCATTGGCAAAGAAGCAAGAATTGAGTGTTGTGATGTATAATGATTACTCACAGCTTCGATCTGTTGAAGCAATTTTTCGTTTTTCTTGAGCTCTTTGTCTTTGGCTGCACTCTTCTCACGCATATCAGTGAGCTTCTTATCCACACATTCTCTGTGACGCTTACCAAGCTCATGGTTTCTAATACTTGTTGGATTGTTCTGTATCCAGATCTTACAGAAGTCGCACCATTTGTTCCCTTGGCTAACCCAATACTGCCAAAAAAAAAAAAACTCAATATCAATTTCAATTACGAAACAAGAAGACGAACAAGGGTTTCGAATAAAGATTGATAATTTGAACAGGGTTTCCTAATTCGAAGAGAATTGTATAAGAAGTAGAGAGAAAAGATTCGAATTTTGATTTACCTCAGTCATGGCTCTCGATCAGGGAGATGAAAGATTGAAGCGAAAGCTTAATCCCACAAAACGAAGTTGTCGGAACTAAAAGAACAAATTTTTCGCAGGATTCTGAAACCAATTGATGAAAAAAAAATCCTCGAGAGAGAGAGAGAAAGAGATTCAAAACCCTAATGCCTTCGATCCGATTCAGAGCGGAGAGAATTATATAAAATTGGGGAAAGAATCGATTTTTATAATTTCTAATTTATTTCCATCTCCCGAACCGGTTTGAATTGGTTAAGACGATTCAGATCTCAACACTTAAAACCACAGTCGCTAACCGGGAAAAACCAAACTCTCGAAGAACCTTTGAAGCTATAATTAAATCTTATTTACTTCAGGAACAGAAGAGAAAACTAAAAATCTTACTCTTGACTTCACATAGAAAATGAAAGTCACTATGGTTGGTCACTATATATTATTACAACAACAATGGTCGACTTGTTCTTGTAAGGAACTCTGCGTTCCTTTGACAATCCTGACAAAACTATTACATTTCCAATTCCAATCCAAGAATCAAGAGTAAAGTTTTTGACATCTTCTTTTCTTTTGTTTTTATCGATTTCACTTTGTCACGGTTGTTTCATTATCTTCACCGTGTTGTTTCACCGTGGATCGAACAGAGACTCCATGTAATAGTTTGACAAACCCAAAGAAGCTCAGTTTCCCATCATTGTGTCTGATCCAATCGTTTAGAACCGAATGTACGGTTATAGCTGGTCCAACACCAAGTTCCTGCAAAATCAGAACATGTGTCAGCTGTTAGAGGATGTTTCTTTTGTTTTTAGACATTGTTTATCATACTCAAACTTAAAGGACTTACAGAGGCAAGTTCTTCAATGACAATAGCTCGGTTTCCATTCTTGTCGAAAAGCTCGTAAGCATGTCGAATGCTCTGTTCCCAACAATCAAGCGACTCGTGCTGATGAACGTTTATAGCAGCTGCACAAAACTCTTCAAAATCCATTCCTCTGTATTGAAGTCCATTTAGCTGTAAAAGCCAGTCATTGATAGGGCATTAACACCAAACTGTTACAAAGCATTTATCAAAAATCCAATAAAAACACAGATATGTATATTACCAAAGCAAGAAACTCTGGGATCCGAGATTCCTTCATTGCTTCTGTAGCATTGCTTGCAAGTGCCTGCCCAAACAGAAAAAAAATTGCAATAGGGATTTCATTACTACAGTGTTACTGTATGTCTTAAAGAGGAACATTAAGAGAAGTTTTAGTGTCACAAACCAGTCTAATGCTATCCATTGTGATCAGGCCATCTTTGTTTGGTGCAAGGAGCGAAAATTGAGTTTTCAGGTACAGCATTTCATCTTTGACTAACGTCTTAGACAACGCCTGTAAAAAGAAAGCACATAATAGTCTGAGAAAACAGTCTTCACTGATCTTATCGACATTTATAAAAAAGTTTCTAAAACATACCCTCAAAGCAGCTTTGCGCAATGGAGAAGATCGCAAGTATGCCTTCATCTGCCTAAAGATCAAGATATCGAAAGGGATGTTCATGTCCGTATTATAACCTCGGATCCAAGGATGCACTGAAAAAAGTAATAAGGAACTGGATTTGGTGATTTATGATTTACCAAAAGAAAGAAGACATATAAATCTATAAAGAGCTGTGAAATTCAAAATAACTGACTCAAGGCTTGGGAGGCTGACATTCTTCTCCGGGGATCCTTAAACAATAACCGCTTAACAAAGTCTTTAGCCTCAAAAGACAAGAAGGGCCAAGGAGGTTCATCAAAACTCGGGTCAGCTTTAAGAACTGCTCTGAATATTCCGGATTCGGTTCTTGCCCAAAACGGACGGCTACCACATAGTAGAATGTATGCTATGACTCCAATGCTCCATACATCCGCTTCTGTAGTATATGATCTGTGTAGAACTTCAGGAGCTACGTAGTATGCACTTCCCACTATATCGTTTAGTCTTTCATCTTTAAAAAATAAAGGGCACAAAACACCATTTTTTAGCTTACTAACCAGAAGAAAAAAGAATCAAAGAAACACTGAAATAAGAAAATGTGTGATGATGAACCTGGTCTGACAAAGTCTGATAAGCCAAAGTCTATGGCTTTAAGCTGAGAATTCTCTTCCTTGGAAGTGTACAAGAAGTTCTGATGATGAAACAGTAGTCAAAAAAACATTCCACACGTAAAGTAAAGGAGATACTCTTGTTTCCAGTTTAAAGAAAACTTGACCTCACCTCTGGTTTAAGATCTCGATGAACAACTCCTTGGAGATGACAGAAAGCTACCACATTTAGGATTTGTATAATCACTGGTTTTGCATCATTCTCTGAGTATTTCCCTCCCCTATAACAAAACAAAGAAAGATGAAACTCTTTATAAAAGCAGCACAATCTTGACCATACGTATCAAATATGTTTAAGTAGCACACACCTTGCCAGTATTCTGTCAAGAAGTTCACCACCTTCACATAGCCTGCAAATTCAAAACTACACTTAAATCCCATAATGCAGCAATAGGTGCGTTTTACCAAATTCATTTCAAACAAGGAATTGAAATGTTACTATAACATAATTATCTTACTCCATTGCAATGTAGACGTTTGCATTGTCCTCAAATGCATCATGGAATTGAACCAGATTCTTATGTCCAGATAGAGCCTGTAGAATTTTCACTTCTCTTCTCACATCTTCTATAGCGATTGCAGTTGTCATCTGCCAAAACAAACGAATCAACACATTCTATTCTATCAACCGAAACTACAATGGACTAAGCTAATTAAGGATTTCAAAACTGAGTAAAATATGTTAACTCCTTTGACCTTAGATTTTGGGATGATCTTAACAGCAACCACTTGACCTTTGAGCTCTCCTTTCTTGAACTTAGCAGAGCAAGTGTACCCAAAATGCCCTCGTCCAATCTCTTCCCCTAATTCTACTCTACTGTGAAAATCCTTAGAGAACCCAAACCTTTTGTCAAGCCCTAACTCCTCTTCCTCATCCTGCGTCGGATTCTTCGCCGCCTGCTGCGAAGCCGATAAAGCAGGCTCCTTTTTCCCTCTCCTCCGCCGTATCGCCGCCCTTATATGTTTCGCGGGAGACGGAGGATGAAACGCGCGGCGCAGCTGACGGAGCGGGGTGCTGGTCAAGCTCTTGCTCTCTCCTCTCTCGCCACCGTCGCCGACGTCACGGCTCTTATTCCGGCGGTGGCGAGCAGGGCTGGGCGTGTAAAAGGGGAAGAAAGGAGAGGCCTTAGCGGCTGGAGCGGTGGGGAGTGGCGATTTGCCGGGATGGGTAGGGGCAAAATCGTCAATTTGGGGATACTCGTTACCGGGAGCGAAAGGGTTCGGTCTACCGGAGGAGGTGGAGGGTTTGGAAGTACATCCACCCATAATCTCCGGCGAAAGGTTTTTTAAAAAAGGAGCTTGCTTTATGATAAAATTCACAGTAATGCCATCAAAGGTATGATTTTTAGAGGAGAGAGAGAGAAGCAGAGGAAGTGTAACTGTTAGAATTGAAATTTCAATTTTGAATCTGAAGTTTTGAAGAAGGAGAAGGAGTAGGAAGAAGAAGAAGAAGAAGAAGAAGTAGATGTGTGCATTGGTTAGTAAATTTAGTTGCTTTCGGCCACGTATTAATTGACCTTTAATTTATTGCCCATTTTTATTATAAAAAAAAAAAAAAAAACTCCCATCGGTTATGTTTTATTTTTAAAATGAGGTCATTTTTTTCAACGGTGGTGACATCATAAATTTTTTTGGTACGAGTTTTTGTGTTAATTGAATTCAATGAAGCTAACAGAACCTTTAAATAAGAGAAAGAAATACATATGTAGCTGCTGTCAAAAAGAAAGGTATGTATTAGCTGACGGTTGGTGGGTACAATTAAAGGATAATTTAGGATCATACTAGTACTATTTTAATTAACCTTTTGTACAAATAACATTATTTCGAAACGAAAGTGTGTCAAAGTATGAATATTGCAAAGAAAAGTTTTAATTTTCTACAAAAGAGAAAAGATTGATTTTGATTTCAACCATGCATTTGATCGATCACTTGTAGTTGTAGCTAAGTTTATCACGAAAGTCACGTGAAAGCTGTTTTATGGAATGTCTTGCAAGAACTAGATAAGTCAATTTCATGGTAACACCCAATGAGATCGACAAACTTGGCTTCACGTATGGAGATAGAGAAGAAGGCTGGTTTTGAAAATTTTCCGAGGCATATCGTTTGAAATCACACCGACGACGAACATTGGCCAACATTATAATGTGAGATCAGAGTATCAAGACTCTCGTCTCCGTTATAGCATTCAAAGTTGCCTACCCAGTGAACTATACGAATTCTCCAACCGTTATCACTATATGTAGGCATTCGTGCTAAGGGCGCTAAATGGACAGTGGGGTTACATATGTACTGCTAACGCCTTTAACGTTTAAATATGTAGTAAAAAGTTGGAGAAAAAAATATACTACAAATAAATTGTAAATTAAACAATAATTGACAAACAAATTTGTAGAACCGCCTAAAATCGTCTATTACCTAAGAGAAAGCTTAAGACTGTTTATTATTATTTAAATCCGTTTAGTAACAAAACGACTCATTTCAGTGCTTAAAAGGTCATCTCCACAGTTTATACGTCGTCTGGCCGCCTAGCACCGAGACAGCATTTTAGCATGGCCTAGCCACTTTTTATAACACATGTTCTTTAAATTAAAATAAAACTTCTAAAATTTAATTTAAAAAGTAATCTCATTTTTGAACAAATAATTGTTTAGCTTATGAGTATAAATTATGTTATATGTATATCTTGGCTGTGTATGTTTTACTTCTAATATAACATTATGATGTATGTAACCTAACTACTCTTTTGTATTTAGACGACATGTAAAATGTCTAATACATTTATAAATTAGCTTATTCGTATTCTTCCACTAACTCTCGTCCTGATAATCTCATGAAGTCGTTGAAGATAATTATAATTCTATGTCTTCCAATCAGTAATCAACAAAAGCAATACCTAAAAAGTTAGTTGCTTCCATTTGGAATTTATGGAAGTGCATATCATCATTCAATGCTTAATTGCTTGTTTTTCTTATATATCATCAAACGTATTTGTCTCTGATAAAGTATATGCTTAATTTAATTCTGAATGTAAAGTGATTTTGAAATTCGGTCTGCTTGTATTTTGGGCTTGATGGATATGTATTTTCAACAATTCTTTGTCAACTATGTAATTGCATCATTAATTAAGTCCTTTTCTTCAATTGTATTAAAGAATTTACAAGACTTGAAGTATATCTTAACTCTTCTCATTGTCACGCTAAGGTGTTTAGTTGTTACGATAGATAGTATATGTATAATTTTGATCATTAGACAAAACCAAATCGAGAACTAAAACTAAATATTGTTGATTAAAGTACGGGAGATGGATATTCGGGATGTAATATGCACTCGTAAAATGCAAAGACACATATTCCATTACACACAAACAAACACACATACAACTCCATATATTTTTGTCTCTGTGATCCATATGTAGATTACATAAGGTTGATTTTACACCATATATAATATAAACATATTTTATTCATGGACTTTTGGTATATATGATTCATATTTAAAAGCTAGATTATTTCTAGATATGCATGTTATAGAGAGATGATTGAGTGTTTTACGTTCACACAGTCTATGTATGTAACTTAACCTGGAAATCCACATTTTGCTCTAATTACTCCATCACTTCCGGTCATAACGCCGACATTCCCCATTTTAACCATTGAAACTGCAAAATCCCTCGAGAACAAGTACGGATTCTCGCTGTACGATTTCACCAAGGCGGCGGCTGTAGGATCCGACATTAGGGTTTGGTCGGAATCCAACAATCCTATGTTATTCATTAAGTTCACGTAATAAGCATTGTCGAACTTGACTGAGCTAGCTGGATCAAGAGCAGCGAGCTTAGAGTCCGATGAGTCCACATTAGGACATGTGTCTTTTAGCTTAGAGAGAAGAGACGAAGAAGCAGCTAGGTTTGGGTCAGGCTGTCCAGAGCCCTTGAAGTTGAAGAGCCTGTGCTTAATTACGAAACATTGAGCAAATCCTATAGTATGTGCACCTACATCCACGAATCATTAAATTAAGTCATACTAGTATAAGTTCAAAATTATCATGAATATATATATGCCTATGATGTACTTTACTCTATTTGGTTTATAACAATCGATTTGCTGCCATTTAAATTTTGTTTTAAAGTAAGTAATCTTTTTAATTAAATAATACAAAAAGTCAACCGATTTCGATTTTGATTTTTTAAATCTCTATAATGTTTTGCGTTGAATCGAAAGTTGAATTAACCAAACCTGAGAGGACAACAACATCCTTGAGGTCGAGCCCAAGGGTCACAAACTTAGCCGTTATATTCTCCAACGGCTCAAACGGAGATGGCAGATTTGTATTTGCCGCTTGCTCACTCGCCGTTAACGAGTCCCTTCGCCCCAAAGGCACCGGCCAAAACGGCCCTCCGGTCTGCATGGCATAGAGAAGTTATCAGTAATTAACGTATTAGTTACAATGCTTTTATTTCATTATATTATATTGTCACATTTCAGATTAACAATTAGGGGTTTCAAGATCACACGTACGAGGACGACGGCTTCTCTAGCTGCAAGGGCAACTATGTCCGCGCACGAAACAGTTAAGGGACAAGAACTTTCGATGTCAGATTTAATGTCTTCAATGACTTCGAAGCCACGGACTGAGTTTCGGTTTGGCCGAGCGTTCTTCTCTCCTTTGAAAGCCTCGGAGTCATTCAGAAGTATAGATCCATCACATCCCTACAACGTACAATTTAATTAGACATCCTTCTTGGTAGTATTGATTTTCTTTTCCTCAATTATGTTTGATACACATATATAGAGTCTTTAGTCTATATATAGTATTATAGTGGCTTCTACTCTAATATGTGTCTTGTATGTACTAAAACAGATAAATCTTTTTTCTTGATGAGTGTCTTTTAAACGGCTTGAGTAGTATAGTTTTCACTAAAATAGCGTGATTAGTTTTTTTATAATATATACACGACTTAAATGTTGATATACATATAGAGTATGTGTGACGAGTGATAGATAATCCACTATATATATGCATGCGTAAGTTAACATAAAAAAGAAAATAAATATCACGTAATTTACCTAATTACATTAACAATTAAACAAAAGAAACTTACATTGACAAAACAATCATGGAAATGGAGTCGGAGAAGAGACGCAGCGATTCTAGAATCATCTTTAAAAGCTCTCCAAACTCCGGACTTAACAATCATCTGAAGACGAGGACAAGACCGATCATAGAATCGATAGTCGAGATTGCTAGTTAGTCCGTATCCATGACCATTATTATAACCATGGTAATTATTTCCCGATGGAAACGAAGAGACCAAGTCTTTGGAGAAAAGAGTTAAGAATGCAAGGTAAGATATAAACCAACACGAAATGTTTTTGCAGTCCATAATGATGAAAGAAAAAGATGGATTGATATCGTAGATTGATATCGTAGATTGATTGTGTATTGCTATGATGATTTTAGCTTCTATTTATACACCAAACCGAGGTGTATTTAAATTGATTTTATTAGCCTTAACAAGGGTGCGCCTAGGAGATGCATGCATAACTAAGAAAGTGGGAGTGCCACTATAAATAAGATGATCTAGTGGGTTAAATTTTGAGATTTTGTAATATTAGGTTTCTGTCTTTTAGTTTCAGTCACTTGACAAAGTAAATGTTTTGTTTTTAGCCGTTTTAACATGTGACTAATTTTTCTCTAATTAAGATTTCATATATATCATACAAAAACTTTTGAAGCTTTCTTTGATAACGTCATACATACTTTCAATAAAAAAATATAAAAATTTCGCAAATTGTGCTTAAGTTTTGAATAGTGGAAGGATTAGTGCATGAAATAATATAAAATAATCATATAATGCCCCCACTTTCGTTTCTTATTGATAACGTTGTGAGCATTGGCGTGTTCAACGCAGCCAATGCAATCAAATATATATTTCTCTCCGTTGTATGAATGTTGTATTTTCTATAAGTTAAGATATCAAATTAAAATCATAATGTATTTGACAGAGAGAAAATTGAGTATTTCTTTTGCAGGTTTGATATATTTGAAAAAGAAAAACAAAACAAACAACACTCTATGTATATAGCAATTTTTTTCAGTTTACGTTGACCAAAAGAAAAAAGCTGTTTTCCATATATAAAAACCACGGGATATATGTCAACGTACGTATATTTGCATCACCAAATGATTTTAATTTTAAAAAGAAAAAACTTGTTAACACTCTTTGAATCACCATTTAATTCATAGTTTTCCATCTAAACCACGAAATATAGTCAACGTAAAACATTTCTAAACTCAATCCTCCCTCTAACCTATTTTGGATTTTACGAAAAAGTGGTTCATGTTTGTATTTACTTAACTTGTAGGAAGGGAAACTGTAATCAACGAGATCGATAAAGCCGGCCCATGTTTGAAGAGGATGATAAGGACACTCGAAAACTGCATGGTAATCTTTTTTTTGGCTGTCATGCACACATTTCTGACAAATGTTATCACAATGTATCCCTCGTTGTATAACTCTTGATTAAGTGTTAGATAACAAGATCGGAATCTGTCATATAGAGTGTTTACTTTGAATGAACTTAAGCTAGCTTTTAGTATTTAAGAAACAAGTAGAGGAGAGATATCATTAATTTACTCACTAGCTATTTGTCCCATCCAGGTCTGGCTCCGACCTAAAGCCAACTAGCTTGTGTGTTTTGAGTAACAATCTTTCAAATATTTAAGGGTCATATTTGGATTTAATTTGGAGATAAGTAATTTGGTATAATTGTAGACCTCTCTGTTGGTCTGAATTTTCCAAAGTTAAAATTTTGTTGATGCAAATTCTATTTAAATATAATTCTTTTATGGGACATGTTTCTCTAATTTGTTTTAGGCTGGAAGAGTGGTAACAGATAATAAGATAAGAGCTATTTTTCCCACTCCATATCTATCGAGCTATTTTTTTAGTTGAGTACACAAAAAGCATTTCATTGGTACTGGTTTATATATCATCTGAAAAGTCTCATATGGTCACCCCTCATAGAGATGTCCAGGAACCAATTTAAATGGACGAAAACCATATTTAATTTATGCATGCACACTTAAATTTTTGTTTTTCTCGTTATTTTCTGTATTGCAGATTGACGTGAACTATATATTTCAATACAACTTTTTCCTTACTCGAAAAGCTAATTAAAAAATGTCTTTTTGGTAAATAGGAAAATAATTACGATCTAATCCTTGTTATTTTTGTACTTCTTTTTTTGTTAAAGGTTATTTATGTAGTTCGATTTGTTACATATTCATCACACTTGTTCATCACTTTTCAAAACAAGTATCTGTAAAAAATTCCATTAAATATTGTCAATTATTTGACATCAAGAGGATGGCGCAACAAATTCCACTACCCATGTTTGAAGTTTTTTTTTTTCTTTTGTTAAAGGGCCATGTTGGAAGCTTACTCGAAAGTATACTCGACGACTTGAGAACCGAAGTCTTTGTTTCCATTGGTTGGCCAGCGCTTCCAACTTGCTATTTCACTAGCAAAGTGGATTTATAACATTTTACGAGTCACTTGTGGCAGTATATTATCCATGATTGTGTCTCTTTTACTATAAACAATATAAATATAATCATATATCTCCCTCATTCTTTAGAAAATAGTCAAATACTATTTCATTGACTGAAGTTTGTAGTTTAGTAGTGCGTTCGTGTAATATCCCGATTGAGTAAATTGTACTCATACCTTTCAAATTGGGTATTATTTATTATAACTAGGATCGGATCCGCAGTATAGCGCGGAGGAATATTTACAGATACATATGATTCTTAACGAAATGACATATGTTACATTTCAGAACTATATTACATTTAATTATAGTGTATCGTATATTTGTTTAATGAGTTTGGATAAAATGGTATATAAAAAGGTGAATATAATAAATGAATGGTGATATAATGAGTCTGATATAATAAAAAGAAATAAAATAAAAAATCAAATTATTTAAACATATAATATGTTTTTGGTATTTTTGAGATTTTTAAATGTGGCATGAAATAATTCAACACGATATAGGAGATATTTTTTTTTTGACATCTGAAATATATATTAAAGGGAAATAAAGGAGAATTACAAGAAACACCGGCAGGACTTTAACCTCCGGAAACTAAGCCGACGATACTTTACCCCCGGGAAAACAAACCGACAAGGCCTAAAGCTCTCGGAAACTAAGCCCCACACAGGGGGAACCAAACAAAGAAAAAAAGAGATCTAAAACAGGATGGTAGATTTTACACAGAGAAACCAAACTTCTTTTTACCCGAACAAACCAAAAACGCAAGAACTAGAAGGCAAAGGACACCAAAGTTAACCAAAACCTTGAAAGACTACGAATATCTTGCCTCACGTTGTTGGTTTAGAGTCTTCAGAAGAGAAACCTTGAGCGGCGAGACAGAAGAACTCAATTCAGAGACCATCGGAAACGCCATGGTTGGAAGTGTCAACTAAGTGACTTGAACCAGTAAGAAGAACCCAAACCTGGGCGGATCATGCCCTAGATCCGATCTGTTGAAGCTGTGTGAGGAAACCTAAAACAATAGGTCGCCGAAACCGAATCACCACCACACCGACTGTGAGTGGCTTAGAGCCAACGCGGTTTAGGCCATAGAAAGCTCACGCAAAGAAGAAAAATGAATCCTACAACAAAATCAAACAACCCAAATCCTAGATTTAAAAAGAGAAAGACTAGAAAAATCAAAAATCTCTCCACAAAAGAAAGAAGAACTAGAAAACTAAGCATAAAACTAAAGCCGAACTGACGCCATGGCCGCGGTGGCACATACGCGCCTGTCGGAGACGAAGACCTAGAACGGCGGCGAGTTCTTTAGAAAAGAGAAGGGGAAGAAAATATGAAGAGAGAGAAGGGGAACGGTTCCCTAGGAGAATCGACACGATATAGGAGATATATATCTGAAAGATTGCAGTCTTCATAACTATTTTTAAAAAAAAAATAATATTGCTTTCCAATATATTATATACAAATGATAATGGTATAGGTTCTAATTTGTTCACTTCTGTCTTTTTTATTCTCTTTTGTTTCATAGCTTGATTCTCCCACCTGTAAATATTTAATGGCTCATATTAATATAAAAAGATAATTTTTTTACAAGATATTTTTCCCACCCCATATCTTTCGAGCTATTTTTTTAGTTGAGTACACAAAAAAGCATTTCATTGGTGTCTTGAGTGATATGAGACCTTCTTTATCGGTAGTCTATTAGAGGGATTTATAATATTTTGAAGGAAAAAAATAATTTAGAAGAAAAGAAAAATGGTAAGGGAGGCTGTTATATAATACTCATCTTTGTTGTAAGAGACCGATACATGTCACTTTTTTGTTGGCTAAAACAAAATATCGACTGATTATTTTTCTTCTTCCTCTCAATCTCTATGTCTCTCTCTCAATCGAAGTGGAATTGGCAATGGAAGAAAATGGAATCAAAGGAGATGGAATCAGAGGACAATCGGGTCGGAGGAGATGCGACGGAGATTGAATCGGCGGAGGCTAATTGGAGGGTTTTGAATCGAGTCCGAGATTGTATCGGAGGCAAAGCTCCTTCTCCTGCTTCTATGGCTGTCCAAAAACTATGCTCTGTCTTGGTATATCTTTCTTTCTTTCTTCTTCTGTCTCTGTTTGATTTTCTCGGATTGCGGATAGGGTTTTTGCAGTTTCTGCTGGTTTTGATTGAATTACATATATTGGTAGTCATTTAGAAAGATTTGGTTAAAACTGTTTTAGATTGGTTTCATTGGATTTTGAATAAACGTGGGAATATCTTCCTAGTTTCTCTTGATTAGTCATGTGAAGCCCTTGTAATAGTTTGGGCAATCAAGCCAAGTTTCTATTGATTCGGGTCATTGCAAGAATGGAAAAGAGAGTTCGCTTTAGCTAGCTTGAGAATTATGTTGTTCGAGGTTTAAGTTAAACTAGAAGCTCTATCTGTGGTTCTAGTCACGATTGTTCTGACTTCTCAGCTTTTGTTCCAAGAATTTGAAGTAGCTGCCTACAGTTTAATGATTGTTGAATTGAATTTATGAAAACACTTGCAGGTTATTAATTGTTGAATTGAATTTGTGGACTGCAACTAATCCAGAATTTGTTCTTGAAGAGTGATCTTCTCATTTATTAATCAATTCTGTGTCATTGTATGAATCTGTTTTGTGTCCTTGTATGAATCTGTTTTGTGTCTTTTGTGTCACGAATCTGTTTTGTGTCTTTGTTTTCCTTGATGTATAGGATTCTACTCTCAAGCTATTCATCTAGTTTCAGGAAATGGTGGACAAGACGGGTTACGAAGTATGTCTCATGGTTTCAGTTTGTCCTCATTTTTGTAATCTCATCTTCTCGTGAACACATTTTTTCATGAAAAATGTCTCAACTTTTCTACAAGTTAGACTTGTTAGAGTCACCAAAAGAGGCGTATTTTGCCCAGTTATACCTTTCACAGGTTTGCAACTGGGTTCTTTAATATAGTATCATTTCTATGCAAAGTCTCATTTCTCTACTAATTAAGGTTGCTTTTGGGACGAAATTGCAGGTGGGTAATGCCTCATATAGTATCAGCTACGACCTTTGGTCTTCAGATGCAATTAATATAGCTGTTAGATGCAAGGTAAGACGTAACTATGTTTATTTGTTATCACAGCTAAATATAAATATTGTATGTATTCATTGATACATCGTGTTGATCATTTATAGGAATCTACTCTCAAGCTATTCACCGCTATGAAGAACACATGCGTATAAACGAGCTATGAAGACTTCTCACCATTGATGCAAGGTAATTAAGCGTCCGTCCGTACTGACTTTGTGAAAGCTTTGTGTTGAGTAAATGGCAAAACAGAATCAGTGAAGACTTTGAGTTTTTCTTATTGTAATATGTACAGTATTATGTTTTGTATGTTTACAAATTAATTAAATGCAATATTTTTCCTATTTTTATAAAATCTCAAATGTTTACACATTTATACTACTTTTCTATTTAAAATTTTCAAATTTTTAAAAACAATTTTTCAAAAATAAGAGAGCCAAAATTAGAACTTACTATTGGAGGAGAAAATTTTAACTAAGAGTCCATAGGTTCTTATTTACAAAACAATACACAATTTGTTCTTAAAAAATTCAAATAGTGTCTAAATACCCCAATATATGAACCTCCCAATAATCTTGCTCTGACTGTACGTCTCATCTATGATACTGGTTTATATATTATCTGAAAAGTCTCATATGGTCGCCCCTCCTAGAGATGTCCAGGAACCAATTTAAATGGACGAAAACCATATTTAATTTATGCATGCACACTTAATTTATGCATGCACACCAAAAACGATTTTTTTTTTTTTTTTAATAAGATGTTAAGTTTGATTAAAAAAAAAATAGCGCTTGTAACAACTAGTGCAACATTTAACCTAAAAGAAGAGTGAAAACAAGTTTTATACTACAAGCTTATACTACAACTAGTGCAAAAACGATTTTTCAAGGAAGCATACATATGTAACCGATGCTTTTATGCCTTTACTAGAGTTCAATTTCTTCATATTTTTACAAAAGTTTTCAATGCATCCCAGTTCGATATTTAGTTTTTTGTAACGTACGTTTAGTTTACTCTATATGTTTCTCCCAAATAAAGAACAGTTCACATTTTAAACAAACTCTAACCCAAGAATTTCAAGATTTTCCCAACTATATATATCATCGGTTCATTTAAATTATCCATGTCCTATCGGTGACAATCATTTATTCCAATACATAACGACCTCTTTGACAAATAAAAACAATACATAACGACCTCCTTAAAACATCATATATAGTCCGCATGTCTGTATATAGTCGAAACTTATCCAAAAGCTGCTTGGATCATGCCTATCTCCGAAATTGGAAGTCTGGAACCCCACTCTGTTACTCCCCCTTTCACTGTTTTAACGATGTCATAATCTGTTTTCTTGTGGATTTGAAATCCACATTCAAAATGGTTCCCAAAATTTTAAGAGAGCAAACAACAATACTTAGACTTGCGAGTCCCTGGATTTCTGTGACCACTTAACACAAATTACAACATGCTAAACTCGGAGACTTTATGTCTTACAACCTTAATTAGGATCTTAATTTGTTCATGCACTTTGATCGGTTATATATATTGCCTTGTTCATGATGAACTGATGATACTCACGAGAATGTACCGGCCAAGAATTTTCAAATGTGGAAACGTACGGTAACCAGTTTCTTGAGTTTAAAGAAAGCCATGATTCTAAATTAATTATGACATAATAAGAATTCGAAATACTCGAAAACTGAAAGATTCGAAATGAATTGGACTGGGAGATGAGGTGGAGCAGCTGGTTAACATGAAGCATATCTACTATTCTACTTTACCCAAATGCAAGAGCATCTTTATCGGGAGATTTTAGAAGGAACTCTTAGCATAACTGTGATTAAAAATAAATAAAAAAATAGTAAAAGTAAGAAGAATTCGGTTCTTATTTAGGAGGTTTATTCCCATTTGTTGAAAAGACCTTAAATTATATAGATGAAATTAACAATTACAAAGAAACTTTCAAACTTTACATATCTCTCAAGACGTTGAAAATAAATTATACAAGATATAATCACTTAAATATGTAAATAGTACGTACTACTTATCTGTCGGTCAAAGCTAAGACGTTTATAGTCCATTGAACGAACGACCGCATGATTAGGTGAGCGTTGAAAGACCATAAATTTCAAAGCATCTTAATATGAATCCGAATAAATGACCAAACACATGCTGATGTCTCTGTTCCAAATCCAGAAGACTAAACATTTAACAATAATTCATATTCTCCTTTTTTTTCTTTTCAAAAATGATGAAGCAAACGTAATTAAACTTGGATAATAATGCCTCAATTAAACACCCCAACCAAAAAAAAGCCGTACACCAAACAAGGCTAATAATAATAATCCCTGCAAATAATTTGAACTATATCCTCACTCTCTCTATATTGCTCTTTTTTTTTTCTTCTCTATATATATCTTTAACCTTTCTATAATTATTGTTCTCATTCACTACTAATAGAAATTAGTAATGAACCCCAAAAATAAAACAAAACCGGGATCTCAAGAGTTTGGTTTCTTGCAAAAACGGACATATATTTATGGTGACCTCAGTCTCTCCATCTGAAAGCTCTCAGACTTAGCATCTTCTACATCTTCCATGCTACTATCTCCACCAGTTGTAGTTGTTGTAGATGGCAGCTGCAAAGGACCTTGAGGAGAATCTGATTGCGAGTTGCTTATCTTTGATGATTCTCCTCCTTTAACTGTTTCTTCTTCCTCTTGTGATGATGAATTCCACAAGTTAAACCCTAGAACAACTGCTGATTGTTTCTCTGCATTTGAATTAGGCTTCCTGATGTGTAACCGGTATTTCTAAAGAACAGAAAGGTTTGTTACTTGTAACTAACAGTCATTGAATGAATTCAAAGATGTCAACTTTTTTTTTTTTAGTTACCTGTAAATGACTCTTCACTTCATCATTGGTTAAGCCTTCTTCTTGCATATGCTCTCTGATTTGTTTAGGAGTTGCCACTGTTATTTAACACAAAACAGAAAGAGATTAAACCACATTCTGTATTAAGTTAACCAAACTTAAGAACGCAAGAATATGATTTGTTCTCCTTTTACCTCCCGGTCCACCGAGCTGTTGCAATGCATCAACAAAACGACGATGTAACTCAGGAGTCCAGCACCTTCTTTGCTTCCGCAAAGCTTGCTGTTGAAGAAATGCTGGTTGTTGTGGTGGTGGTGGCGGTGGTTGTGGCATAGAGTTAGAAGTAAAGCCACGAGAGGAGGCAACAATGCCTTTTCTTCTGATCGAACTCGAAGTTAAACCGAGGCCTAAACCAGTTTCTACTTTTGGAACCAACAACATAGAAGATTTCTCCCCATTTCTCTGCAACAAATTAGATCAAAACGAAAACACAATGGCAAAACTCAGTCCTTTGTCTTTGATTCATCTTAAAAACATATACTTTTGTGTTCTATCTCAATTACAGGATTTTAATTACCTGAACCCCTAGCTTGTTCTTGGTCTTAGTGTCTGAGATGTGATCATCATTAGCTCTCCATTGCTGAAACTTCTTCTCCCTTATTAGTTCATCCCTCTTCAGCAATTGCATATCAATCTCTTCGCTCATAGGTTTATCAAGAGAGATGAAATCTTTCAACAATGGTTGAGCATTCATCTCTGAACATCTCTTATTCTCTTCCTTGAGATACAAAATCGCTGCAAACAAAATGAAAAACCAAATTTTAGCAAACCCAATTCTCAAAATTCGGAAGCTTTAATTAAAAACAGAGGAAACAGAGAGATCAACAAAAAAACGAACCATCGTTTAAAAGCTGCAAAGACAGAGGAAGCTCAAGTTGAGAGCTTTCGATCTTTCGCTTCTCTTCTTCAAGCTTCTTAACATGTTCGTCCTCAATCGCCACAACATTCATGATAACTCCTCTCCGAGAACCACAGATCGATCCCAAACTCAGCTCATCCCCTAAAGAACCCATTTTTAAAAAATTTCTCGATCTTAAAAACTCAAACTTTACCAGAACTCTCTCTTCATGATCTCAAAATCAACTCTCTTTGATCAAAAACAACAGAGTAAGCAAGCAAGGTAGAGAACATGGAAGGAAGGAGAGTGTGAGAAGAAAGAAACAACCTGAGATGAGATCTATGTGAAGCGATTATATAGAAAGAGAAGCATGTTGGGTGAGAATCTTTTGCTAGAGAGAGAGAGAAGATTGATTGAAGGAAGGAAGAAGAAAGCTAGAAGATTCTGTGTTATGGCCTTTGTAGGGTATCTCTCTTTTTTTGTTTTCTAGATATCACAAAACTCTTCGTTTCGTCGCGTATCTCTCAGATTCTTATTTCACCCACACTCTCGCCTTTTGTTTTGAGTTTTTTACAGCTTTGCTTACTCGCGAGTTAGACTCATTCCTTTTTTACTCATACCAAACTCGTGATTTGTTTCAATGCTTTTTAAGCTCCTCCATTTAAATAATATATATATATTTACTTTTTTACCATTCACACTCCATTTTTTGAAATTAGTGGGTTTAAAACTTGCACAAAAAAAAAAAAAAAAGGGGGTTTAAAACCTGTTTTCATCTTCAAATTATCTTGCTTCAATAGTACTTTTAAGCTCCATTTTTAAAATATATATACTTTTTACCATTTACACTCCATTTTTTTTAAAGTTAGTTATTTTAAAATCTGATATTTTTTACCATTCACACTCCATTTTAAAAAAAATTAGTTGTTTTAAAATCTGATTTTTTTTTACCATTCACACACCATTTCTAAAACTTTGAACAAAAAAAGTGAGTTTTAAAACCTTTTTCGTCTTAAATAATCTAGCTTGGATAATTATTTTGAGATACTAGTTTACGATAGGAATAGTATATATAGAATTTAATTGGTAAAATTTGATTTTAACGGCTGTGATTTTTTTTTTTCTTTCATAATTGTTGTCTCCATGGATTACAAAATAAGTTACTTCAGATTTATATATATGGATACATTAAAAAATGGATGTAGTCATTTTTTAATAAATATATATATATATATATGTTTTTCTTTCTTTTGGTGTGTGTCCAAACCATTTTGTGTTAACGTTATTTCAAACATCACTTTCTATTGCATTTCATGTTGGACCATCACATTTTATGTGTGCAAATAAAAATCTTGGCAGTTTAAAGTTTGATGATAGATAAATACATAGGTTATTTGTTGTAATAAATATGTTCCTAAAAATCTTTTAACCTTAGAAATTATTACTATTAAAACCTTGGTTTTAAAAAGCGCACATGTGGCGTGCAATTGCGTGTGGCGCAGTGAGGCTCTAAGAAAAGGGCAACAAAACTTAGATGCGTGGCGAGATCTATGATGCGCGCGCCATGTGTGAGCCTCGTTGATGCGCGAGGCAATCATGGCGATCGCATCTTATGTTATGCGAAAACTTTTCAAAACTTGCAACATAAATTTTGTGATTTTAGGGGTTTTAGGAAGAGGACGACTAGATACAATAGGATAAACCATTTTACAAACCGAGCTAGTTAAAACATGAATCAGTTTAAGAGATTTTGTAGTCTAAACTGGCTTGAAAGTTAAACCATGTGTTATAATTTGTTTATTTAACCAAATCAATTCTTCAGTTTATTTAAATTGAACTCTTAATCTACGATAGTTTCCACAATTAAAGATGTAAAATTCCTAATTCTCTTTAATAAAACACTATATATGAATGGAGATTGAAGGCTAAAACCACATGTAAAAAATCTATTACTGGAGCGTCACAGATCTGAAAGGCGCGCGCCTTAGTGCGCCATGGCGCATGGCTTATTGATGGATCCTCAATCATAATTATTACTAGCTGAAACAAATTTTTTAACCTTGAAAATTATTACTACTAATAATGTAATTTGTTTCAGCTACTAGCTATTGGTATATTAGCATTTTGATCTGAGGTATGGGCGACCAGACTACCTAAAATTAGTTGTTCTACATAATAAGGTAAATAAATACAATCGTTTAAATGCAGTTAAATTTTCATTTATGTTTTTGAACCAATATCATGACTTATTTTCTTGTTGGTGATTACTAATAACTCAGCAACATTAGATTTGAATAGCCCACTAGTTATTACCCTCACCTCTCTTCTCTTTTTCGTAATAAAATCGTTGGTCCAACAAAATATCAATAATGGGGTTATTATTTTTGGGGAAAAAAAAGAAGAGGTGTGTATTGTTGTCGGTTAAAAGCATAATTTCAAAGTCAAAGATACTAAAACCATGGGATTAGCGGCACAAAGAAATGTTTTTTTTTTTCTTTTTTTTCTTTTCTACTTTCTCATTTCGAGCTTTTGTGAAGTTGAAGTTTTTGTGCCAAAGAATAACTTTTGCAAATGCTTCTTTTATCCAACCTATTCACAATACGTGTCCATCCATATAAAATGAGTGTAAGATTATAAGGTAATCATTTTATCAATAGCAAGTAATTTCTTGGTAACTAAGGTAATTAATATGAAAGCATCTTATATTGTCAAATCTTGTGTGAATTTTACTATTCTAATTCGATAGTGATGCTTTTTTTCTTCTTCTGGCCATTAGAATAATGAACATAAATTAGGTATATTTTGACTCACCTTGTCATCATGTCATGTGCAGAGAATAAGTTTTCTCTGACAAACCAACCAACATGAGATACATTTTTTTGTTGAAAAATGTGTCCCAATATATATTCTTCGAATTTACGAACGCGGGACAAATATTTTGGAAAGGCCAATCGAATTTCTCTATCCAATTTTATATATTTTTAAGCTTGTGTTAGATTCTCGTTTTCCCTTTTCTCATAGATATAATAAGGGCAAATGACACCCACAACCACTTTCTCCTAAAGTATTGTCACAAAAACCCACTTTCCACTTATGGTATATTTTCCCAAGTTTTTTGCTTATGTGTCCGCTTTCCTTTTACATTTTTGCCCTTACTAACAACTTATCTCTCTTTCTCTCATTCTTTTCTCTTTTTTTTTGTTGTTAACACTTTAACAAAGTAAAATATATTTATTTGTTATCATAAAACAAATTTTCTATTTATTTATATAAAATATGTTATGATTATATATTTTCTACATTTTAAGATACATATTGCTATATTTTTTATGAATTTTTAGATTATACAGTATTCATCACTCGTTGAACATTTGTTCAATTATAAGTGGATAATCAATTGCAGTATTGTTAATAGATAGTTACTTGTGTTTATTCATACAAAATATACATACATAAATTTG
>NC_025687.1:23624321-23633061 GCF_000633955.1 Camelina sativa | reverse complement strand
ATTGTGTGGATGTTGTATGATGATTCTTTGGTCTGTCTACATTGGTATCCACAAAAAAATATCCACATGATCACATCCATAGCCACCATTCAACTGCTATTCTTCATCTTAATGTCTAGATATGCTTTGTAAATCTATGGAGACCTATCCACAGTTTTTCTATCCACTAAACTTTGTTTTTTTTTTTAAAGTGAATAGTTTTGGTTTTAGGTTCAAGGGTTTATGTTCTAGGATTTAAAATTTAGAATTAAAGGGTTTTGTACTTATTTGGTCTATGTTGTGTTATGGATAATATGCTATGGATAAAGATCTAACCAAATTTATGTATGTATATTTTGTATGAATAAACACAAGTAACTATCTATTAACAATACTGCAATTGATTATCCACTTATAATTGAACAAATGTTCAACGACTGATGGATACTGTATAATCTAAAAATTCATAAAAAATATAGCAATATGTATCTTAAAATGTAGAAAATATATAATCATAACATATTTTATATAAATAAATAGAAAATTTGTTTTATGATAACAAATAAATATATTTTACTTTGTTAAAGTGTTAACAACAAAAAAAAGAGAAAAAGAGAGAAAAGAAGGAGAGAAAGAGAGGTAAGTTGTTAGTAAGGGCAAAAATGTAAAAGGAAAGTGGACACATAAACAAAAAACTTGAAAAAATATACCATGAGTGGAAAGTGGGTTTTTGTGACAGAACTCACACCAAAAGTGGTTTTCGTGACATTTACCCATATAATAAAGAATCTTGGGCATAAACCAATGGTCTAAAGTCTAAACATATGCTACACTTGTATCGAATTCGATGTCATGATATATAAACCAGTCTCTCAAATATTTGAAGTATAGTATGGACCAAATTGCGTTGGATCCACATCGATTTCTCTCATCTCCACTGGTTTTGTCTGATAGTCGCGGTCAAAGAATCTATCTACTTAATTTGTATTCTCCTTTTTTATTTATTTAGGATTATACTTAATTCGCTTAGAAATTAATATTTTCATTCGTAGGCCACTTATGTTTCGTATATGGTCAAACTAAATTCTTGATGTAGATGACAAAACACTATTCTTATCAAATTAGTGATAGTATTTACTCTTATTTGAATTAATAAGTTGAATCCATCCTTGATATATTTTTTAAAAATTGCTATACGTTTTTCTGCGATAGAAAAACGTGGTATTTTAAAATCATACCTAAACATATTTCATTGTTCACAGAACATAATTGATTCTGACTATTTTGTATGATTTTGTCGTTTCATTTATTTGTTACATAACATAACGCACGGTTAACTTTTTATAACATGTTATTTTCTACATAGACATCTAACTTCAGTACACTAAACATATTTTTACAGTTTTAATCTTGTAATTTAATTCGTATCAAATCATTTTCTTTTGCCATAAAAATGTGTGATATATTATTTTAAATTTATATATTATCATTTAATACATTAAATATTAATATTATTTTAATTCAAATGTTTACTTTTACCCTTTTGATATGTTCGTCAGTAAATTAATTTCGAGATTTTTTTAATGATTTTGATGTTCCCCTATAGTTTAGACAAATACTACATAATTTTGTTAAGTGATAAATTTTAATTATATATCTTTAATAAAAAATGTTATATACTGTAGGAGCAATATTTGGGTTTACTTCTACGGATGAATTCTTTTGTTCACCCTTTTTTGTTTTAACCAATAAAAATGTTCCAGTAGTTTTCATATTGTATTACTGTAATATCGTAGTAACTACAATACGTATACATTTGGATTTTTTTGTCGAAAGAGCTATGTGAAAAAAATGGAATAATACCAAAATATAACGATTACTATTCTCTCTATAAGAATCTTTCACGTGACAACAACAACAACAAATGCCTTATTGGTATCGGCATGACTTTTTGTATGATTCCATTCCCATCATTATGTTTCCTGCCACACTATTCTTTTCGTTTCCTTCCTACTCTTGCCATTTCAAAATTTTATTGCTCTTTTTAGAAGCAAAAACACACACAAATATTCTCATTCAACAATTTGATTTATGTCATTTTATCTTTAAGTCAACACCCATTTCAGTTTGTGTTGGGAAATAAACAGGCCCAATATAAGCCCAGAGAGTGTACAGAAATAGTAGCTTCATATATCTTGCTAAGACATTTCTTTAACTTCCTTTGCAACAAGCCCCATTGACTTTCCTAAGACATTTCTTTAACTTCCTTTGCAACAAGCCCCATTGACTTTCCTAAGACATTTCTTTAACTTCCTTTGCAACAAGCCCCATTGACTTTCCTAAGACATTTCTTTAACTTCCTTTGCAACAAGCCCCATTGACTTTCCAAGTCGTTTTCCTAATACACTAAAGGAATGAACAAGTCAAAATGTATTCTGCTTTTCCTTTGGAAAGGCTTTAAGCACAAGGGTTGAAAACAAAACGCAGAAAGAAAACTTAATTAACCAACTTGAAATCTGATTCTGCTTTTAGAGACGCATACTTGAGAGTATGATTGCATGGGATAAGACCGTAAGAGATACTACATTAAGTTCTTCTAAGACATACTGCAAACCCAAAGTCAAAGTGGACTCCAAGTATTGGTTCTCTTAAAGTAAAGAGGAAAAATACATTAAGAAAAAATTATTGATTTGCAAAAGCCTAACATGCACTCAGGACTCATGGAGCCATAAACTATTATCTTCCACCCAAGACTTGTTCTGTTCCTGTAAAACCAAAATTGCACTGGATCATAAAAGAAATCAGGTTAGTGAAATTTAAAATCTAGGCTCTGTAATCAATCTTTTTTTTTTTTGGATATTGATACGTAAATTAACCATGTTCTAGAAAATTAATAATTCTTGAAAAGGTATTATAGTTAAATACTTAAATCATAGATTACCAATCTAATATTTTGATTACATGTAGAATAACTAAATTTTCTTCAATATATGGAATCTACAAATTCGAGTATAAGATAAGAGGACTAACATATTATAAACTAACTAACGATTTAGAGATTGAAAATATGACAAAACCACAACATACAATAATACATCTTATACGATAAATAATTGTATAACATTTTTTGGTTAGGAAATAATTGTATAGCATTAAAATTATTAAAAAAAATACAACAACCTATCAATGATATTTATAACTTTCAACTATGTTACTTATAATAAACGTTCAAAAAACAAAAACATACTTTTTAAAAATTTAAACATACATAAAACAATAAATTAAATTTTACCACACGATGTACCAAAGATTAAATCATAGTTAATTAAAAGGAATATTTCAATAAAATAAATTAATACGAGTTTCGATTATTTGTTCACTTATTTTTTTTTCCTATCCTCTTTGTCAAACCTTGGTTCTTTGTAGCCCATGTCGTTAGAGTAAAATTCAAAGAGCATGAATTGTGGCTTGACGTGACAATTACAAGGACCGCTATTTTCTTTATTTTTGTTTTCTTACCGGCTATCATTGACATCACTTCTACAAAGACAATGATGTACCATTCATAACCTTTCATACCAACATTCTTTCCACTACTAGTTTTCGAGAGAACAACCGGTTTGCCTTTAACTTCTAAACAATCAATCATTAATACGCCGTGTAGCTCTAGTAACTTAGTTTCCTTTTGTTCAAGGTATGTGATAAAAGTCATTCTCAAACCAATCATCAAACCCCAACAATTTAGCACCAATTGGATGTGATGCGATACAACAAACTAATGCCTCCTCAATGATTTGCCATTTAATTTCCTCTTCTTTTAAAAAAAGGCGTCTATCCCTACATATATTTTCTTCAATCTTAACAAAGTTCTTAGCTTAAGAATTTGTGCTTTTTATAGTTAAAATAATGCTAAAAACTTGTTTACAACTTAAGCGTTGGAGATGGTTTCATGTCCCATTTTTTATTTTATTAATGCATCTTTCTGAATATAAGCCATCATACCACTTACCATATCACACTCATAACAATGATGACCACCTCATTTTCACCAAGATTTTTGAGAGGTCCATTATATACTCATTCGAATCAATTCGACAAGGATACCTTGTATACAATAAGTACAAGGTATATGCATTTGTCTTCCCAACCATACAATTTCCTAGAATATTTTTTACCATGTCATACATGACATAACTCCAACAATGGACATATTGGCCTTGATCTCGAATATCCATGTCGCATCTCTGAGCCTTTCTCTTGTTTTCTTTTCCAATCGAATTTTTTTACTAACCATGATGTATTCTAAAAGATAAGAATATAATTTTGATCATTAAATACTTTCGACGAACATATCGTTTATGAAATTGTACCTCTTCTGACTGAAGTATATCTTTGCAGATTTCTCTTAAATATTGGATGATACCATAGCTTTGAGCGTTTCATACGAAATTTTAGAAAGTATACTTACTCTTTTCAGATTTCATACGTTCGTTGACAAAACTAATAATTTTTTTTGTAGTGACTTTCATCTGGCCTTGATTTGCTTAAAATAGAGTTTAAATAAAACGAAATATGCAGCGGAATTGATGAATAACTCGTTACATATAAGTCACTTAGTCACATAGGCATATTTCAAACATAAATTTTCTGATCCGACATGGTAATATAAAACTTCATGTATACGAGATATTTGAAAGAATAACTATGAGCTCCCGCAGGATCATGTGTGGTCATCTTTGAAGAGTGTCACATATAGGTGAAGTTGGAAGAAGCTTTCACTTATTCTATTAATTCAAATTTTTGTGCTAGTACAGTAAAACTTCTTTGAATTAATAATGTGGTATCGTGAAAATTTATTAACTGATAGAGGTATTGATTTACCGATAATAGAATTTTTTTTCTTAATTTGGTAATCGTTCAAAAAATATTTAAAAAATAAATTTAATCGTTATAAGTTATAATTAATATTTGTTTGTTATTTTTTTTTTTTTTTAACTCAGAGAAGACTTTTATTGGTTTATAACATGTCATTACAAAGGGGTTCATGTAACCATTTTGGTACCATTACAGACTCAATATAGGACTCTTGATCTCTACAACCAAATTTCGCTAAAGTATGGGCTACATGGTTTTGGTCACGTTTTATAAATTTAAAACAGATCGACCTGAATTTTTGATGCCCAAAACTCTATATCCTGCCATAGATTCGACAGATAATCATTCTTTAAGGTACCATCGATCAGTTTACATAAAGATTCGTTGCCACCCTCAAAAATTACCGAATTATATCCTTGTTGCAATGATTGTTGTAGAGCTAATAATAATGCTTTTGCTTCAGCTTCCAGTGAATTACAACATTGTTCAACTTTTTTTGCGCCCCAAACAATTTCATGTCCTTGATAAAACTAATATTTGTTTTAATCATTTACAAGGACAATAACAATTTATCATGTCTTGAAGAGAACATTAGAAGTTTTCAATAAAGTAAAAATTATTAGAAATGAACTTTAACAAAAATGAGTGTGTATATCTATACATATATTTTTATATTTTTATATAATTATTAATTTATAATATTTATGAGACTATCTATCTATATATACAATTTTGGAGACATTTCTGAAATAAATTCTGAAATTCATACCTATTTACAAGCATGACATTGACATTAATTATTAATTTATTTTTCATTTAATTAATTAATATTAAGTTTCTATTTTTGAAAACAAGATTTTTCATCCTAAATAATTTCCAAAACAATCGGAATTTTTTTTTTAACATTATGTATTAAGTTTATAATTAATTTAATTAATATTAAGTTTCCGATTTTACAAAACAATATTTTTCCCATAGACAAATTTCCTAAACAATCGGTCTAATCAATAAACAAATTGATTTTCGATCTTGGAGGAGGATCCGTGGCCGAGATTTTTGATCTCAACGTATTGATCTCAACGTATTTAAAACTAATTTTTACTTTCACGGGTCTTGTATGATGAGTTTTTGCGGATTAAAAATCTTTGAATATGTTGCCTGATCCGCCTAGCATGACGGGTTTGTACTATAGAATCAACACTAAAAATATTAGTTTATCTCATCTATACTATATATTTGTAATCATAGTTTTGAAAATTAACTTATAAATTATTTAGTATATGAACTACAAAATATTACACATACTATAACACATTCTTAATATTCCAAAATAAAAATAAAACTAAATACACAAAAAATATATACTAACATACTATATAGGTATATACCTCTTTTTAATTTTATAGAACAAAACAAATCTAGAATTTTATATTCTATCTAATAACAAATTTATTGTAATTAAGTTATAAACTTTATAAAACGTAAGAAGAAGAAAAAAATTCTAAACAAAATTCTAAATTAATTAGACAAAAGTTAATTAATTGAGAATTTGAAAATTAAATAAATTAAAAATTATTATTTAAAATACAATAATGTATATTTAGTTTTGCGGTGTACCGCAGGTGAAATCGTTTACAAAAGATTTTAAAAAATGATTATCTTATTCTACTATTGAATTAAGTCCAAAATTATGTTGGCCCAACTTGTCATATGCTTGTTTCCTTTCTCTGTTAGATAATCAAGTTTATTCAGTGAATTTATAATCAGATTTGGAAATTAAATCAGACCTTAAAACATAAATCAATAGGATAATTTGGGCCCAATTGTTCCAATAAAACATGTCGGCCCATTTAGTGCTCCGCTTTTCCCTGATACTTTGAGCATTACAGATTCCCGGCGAGATTTCCCGGCGGCGGCGGCTAGATATTAACTGGTTACGACCAGCAGGAACGAAGAAGAGAAACTTCGTAATTCCTACTTATCTTCAATCAAAACGTCTCCTCTTGATAAAAAGATGTCAGAAAACACCAAAGTCGAAGCGAAGAGAGTGTTCATAGGAGCAGGATGCAACAGAGTCGTCAATAACGTCTCTTGGGGAGCTTCTGGTCTCGTCTCCTTTGGTGCCCAAAACGCTGTTGCTGTTTTCTGCCCTAAGGTCTGTTTCTTTCTACGATCAAAATCCTCCTTTTTTATTCTTTCAAAAGCAAGATATGATTTTTTCTTTAACTTGTTTTGATGTTTTTGTGCAGACTGCTCAGATTCTTACTACGCTTCCAGGTCATAAAGCTGCTGTGAATTGCACCCATTGGTTGCCCAGTTCCAAGTTTGCTTTTAAAGGTACTTCCTTTTGCTTCTTCTGGTGTACGAGGAACTTTTTTTGTTCTTGATTTAGGGTTCTTAGTATGTTGAATCGTACCATAGGTATTGCATTGCAAAGGAAGAGTTTTTTTGATGTTCTATCAGATAAGAGAACTTAGACTGAACAATTTGTGAGTTATAGCTATCATTATTAGATAATTGAGAAGACATAGGCATTCAAATTTCTATTAATAGTCTGTATCAACGGTTTGGTGGTTTAGTTGCTGTGAAAGGTTATACTTTTCTACAACTTTTGGATTTTAAGAGAAAACATTAGATGGTTAACGTTCTGTGATTGTTGGCAGCCAAGAATTTGGACCGGCATTATCTGCTCTCCGGTGATTCAGATGGTATCATCATCCTCTGGGAACTATCTACTCTTCATAACAATGTAAAATTCCCTCAATCTGATCTGAGTTTCTCTACAGATTTTGTATTCGCTCTGATCCCTAGTATGTTTTCTGATTTGTTTAGCAACAGTGGAGACATGTACTACAACTACCACTATCTCATAAGAAAGGTGTAACTTGCATCACCGCTTATATGGTTTCTGAAAACGATGCAATGTTTGCTTCTGCTTCTTCTGATGGAGTTGTGAATCTCTGGGATGTTTCTTTTCCGGCTCAGTCTAGTGGTAAGCATTAACGCTCCTGCAGTATATTACCAGTTAAACGAAGTCAAGCATGTCTTCTAAGCAGTATCTAAATCGAATTCTTTTTTGGTCTCTGTGTTATCTGTTGCAGAGGAATGTAAAGTGGTGTGTCTGGACTCCATCTGTGTTGACACTAAAGCAATTGTAACGCTTGCATTAGCGGAATTGCCTCAAAATCCTGGTCGATTTGCTCTCGCGTTGGGTGGATTGGACAATAAAATCAAACTTTACTGTGGAGAAAGAACAGGAAAGGTGCTTACCGATTCACTTTTCTGGCAATATATTCTCAAAAAAAGAAAACAGTTGTGAGAGTTTTTTGGTTTCATCCTTTTTCAGTTTACTTCTGTTTGTGAGCTTAAAGGCCACACGGACTGGATTCGGAGTTTGGACTTCTCATTACCGTTACACATAACAGAAGAAACCACAGATTATATTATGCTTGTGAGTTCTTCCCAGGACAAAGTCATTCGGATCTGGAAACTCGTGTTAGTTGGTGATGTTGGCTCGTGGCAAAGAGAAATCACTCTAGCTTCTTACATTGAAGGCCCAGTTTTTGTCTCAGGGACATCCACATATCAGATTTCTGTCGAATCTGTTCTCATTGGACATGAAGATTGGGTCTATTCTGTGGAATGGGAACCTCCAGTTATCAGTTCCATTGATGGGAGGTTAGTTAACCACCAACCGCTGAGCATTTTATCAGCTTCAATGGACAAAACGATGATGATATGGCGACCTGAGAAGAACACGGGTGTGTGGGTGAACGTTGTATGTGTTGGAGAGCTAAGTCACTGTGCTCTTGGTTTCTACGGTGGCCATTGGTGCCCAAATGGTCTGTCGATTCTGGCTCATGGATATGGCGGATCTTTTCATCTC